>NW_014575563.1:283414-472530 GCF_000708205.1 Mixia osmundae IAM 14324 | reverse complement strand
CGTAGCAAGGTAGCATCCGCCTTGCTGAGTGTCAGTCTTGATCGCTTGGCCTCGCCAGACAGGTCTTCACGCCAACTTCGGCGCGCAGTGGGTGCAACAATCCCGCGGCGGCCTCTATAGAGAGCGGGCTGATCTCGAACGCGTCAAAAGTATCAAAACCGCCAGCCAAAGCGCTATAGCCAGATCCAACTCGCACCGGCTGTTGTGGAGCAAGTCATGGCTATGTACGGCACCAGTATAGCTACACGGCTCGTCAGAGGCAACTCGACAAGCCTTGCCGCCGCTTCAACATCTATGCTGCCCCTGACCTCTCCTTTCTCGACGAGTGCCTCGATCAATCGGGAGTCGAGGAAGAAGCGACTGGCGCGAGAGAAGCGCAAAGCCAACCTGGAAGCGAGGGAGAAGCGGTCGCGACTGCTCGAGGCCACTCGACCGGATCCTGTGCTGGGCTATCCACCCGGAAAATCAGACATATGGACCCAGAGCGAGCTGGCCCAACTTATCGTTAGGAGGGACGAGCTCTGGTCTACAGCGCCAGAAGCCGACCAAGAGACGAAGCAGTACAACTTTGGCTTGCAAGCTGAAGAAGCTGAGCTTCTCTTCCGCGATCTGCCCGGTGTGGCTGCGCAACGAAGTTTTCTGGGCGAAGTGACTTTTGAGGCGGCTGCGATAGAACAGCAGGAAGCGGTGTTGAAGGTCGAAGAAGGCAAGAAGGACAACCTGCAGAGAATACTCGACTTGCGGAATGCGAACAGCAAGGGTATCAATTTTGAAAACCGGCGCAGGATCGTTCAGGCTTTCTCGGGCGAGCAGCCTGACAACACCGGCAGTCCTGCCGTGCAAGGTCAGCAGAACCCGTGCTTGCTATGCCTCGAGGCTGATGCATCTTATGCCCTGCGATCAGCTGCACTTTTGACGTACCGGATCCACAATATTGCGTCACACATGAGTAGCAATAGGGGGGATGTCCACAACCATCGTGCGCTCCGTACACTCGTCCATCAGCGACAGAAGATCTTCAAATATCTCCGTCGAAAGGATAACGAAAGCTACCTAGACACTCTGCGCCGTGTCGGCCTCGACGCCAGAGCTGTGGAGGGCGAGATCACTATGTAGAGGGCGTCGTACAGTCCTTGCACATGGTAACGACAACATCTGATGCTTACTACACTGCCGTGCTCTTGCGGTTGATGTTACATTTGCATCTCGCTGATGCTTTCATTTGAGCTAGCGTGTTTGCTTGGGTACGATATGACTGACCCTGTACTGCCATCAGACACGTTCCTTCGCTTTGGAAGTGGCTTTGAACGTCGACTGTTTAGCGTTGTCATCAAAATGTGATGCGCATCAGGGTCACTTTGAGTGGACGTCAGTGTAGAGGCCATCAGACAGGTCAACGAGCTTACTTGTTGTCCGCCTCATCGTCGGCATCCAGGCGCTTCCTCCGTGAGACATCTCTCGCCTCTTGTTCTCCCGCCTGGTGCATCATGTTTTGAGCCCGATAGATGCCCTCGTAAGCTGCGCGTCGTCGATGATCAGTCTCTGATAGTCAGCGGGTAGGATGACCAATGACCTCCAATTTGATGCTGGAACCAGACATTGGGCGAGACGCAGAACCTTCGACCGCGCACGTAGCTGCATGCCTCTTCTGCGCCTAGACGATACTTGACCATAATATATGCCGTACTGTCAAGCCTGTCACTCTTGATTGCCCAAGGGTCATGCACAGAGCTCACACTATAGCAGGCGAGCGACTGATGCCGTCTCCGCAATGGACGAGCAGAGCGCCGCCTGTAGAGAGTGCGTGTTCCATGAAATGGGCAACTCTGTCATTCCACTACCGCTCAGGACGTCTGCCTTGTCATCGCAATCACAAACGTACTCTGGAAAGACAGTGATGAGGTTCTGATCCCACGAATCTCTGATGTTGAGGACTTGATACTCAAAGTCATTGGGGAATTTGGGCTTGACAAGCCCGCTGTCAATCCACTTGCGCTGTGAGCTTGACGGCACGCGAGGCTTGTCCAGGATCTGCAGCGAACCCTTCTCGAGTGTCGGCAATGCAGAGAATATGCGTGATGCCCTGGGATTTGAGCGTTGCTAGGTTGTTGCTGCTCTGGTAGGGCCCGCACCACAGCCGAGGAATGATCTCTTGCGCTTGTCGTCGCATTTCGTATCTGCTCGTCACTGCCGGTTGGGACGCTGCGACATGCAGTTTACAGCGAGTAGCTTACTTCCAGATGACGTTGGGCAGCTCTGGCAGATCTGGCGCCTCATCGTGAGCCAGTGTGGCCATGCTTTCCGATGTCAAGCTGCACAGAAACATCGCGTCGCGCAACTCGACTCGATGCATATGACGCAGTCCAACATGAGGGAGGCCAACGCAGGCTGATCGAGCCTGCGCTATAACAGGATGCACTGCGCGAGCGCACATGCTATACGCATCTGCACGCGAACGAAGTAGGCCAACAGACGATGCCCGAGACGCTCGCCAGATATATCATGTACAAAGGTGCCCCGGTTGACTCTGCCGTGTCTGCATTAGCACAGAGGACAGAGGACCGGTCACGGTAAGCAGACGGCAACGGTGAAGCGTCTGTCCGAAGTGACAGAGTCGCTGTCTGCGACTGATTGCAGACAGCGCCTCGTAGGATTGGTGCCAGATGACGACCGATTGCGTCAGGCAGACGCACCATACGGCATCATTGCCAGCAATGATCTTGTACACCTTTGCGTACGCGCAGGACAACCTATGCTCCGGCCTGTGCACTCGCGTCGGTCGAGTTTGCTTTCGGCTGTCTCGCAAAATTGAGTTTCTTGGAGCATCTGGGGCACAGGGTGATCTTGACGAGAGCGCTCTTGCTCTTGCCTTGCTCGGTATACGCAAAGGGCACTTGCCAGCTCGTCAACTCGACGGGCACAGAGGGCTCGTCATCGTCCTTCAGACTGCCGCGCGAGTATCTCGACGATGAGATGGGCGAACGTGACCGGTCTCGCTCGTGCTTGTGAGCAGGCTTGTGCCACTCACATCTCAGTGAGCCGCAGGTCAGCTCGCCTAGTCGTGCGACGACTTCCTCGCTCGTTCGCCAGCGCAAGGCAAGTGCGCCCGACTTGTAGTGCTTCAAGTCGACGAGTGCGTACTCTCGGAAGAGGGTGTTGTACCACTTGAGTGAGAGCTCTTCCTCGTACGTGAGCTTCTGCTGCGGCTTGCTATCGTCCCGAATGAACCTGCTATGCAGCTCAAGTCATGGCACGTATGATGTCACAGGTGACTACTGACTGATGATGTCTGCGCAGGACCTCTAGCTCGTCGTACGTACTCGGCAAGCTCCTGCCGGCCTCGCAGTCTCGCCGCTTGCTGCGATGATGGGCCGACATCTGCGCCCTGGCAGAGCGGCGGATCTGATCGTGATCGTGCTCGTGCTCGTGCTCGTGCGCTCGCGGTCACTGACAGACAGACAGACACTGATTGGTTCTATCTTTGGACGACAATTGACGGCTGATGAGGACACCTGACAGGCTGCCTGACTGCAGACATCGCATAGCAAGGTAGCCGGGAGGATTAGCGAGGATGACCAGGCTGAGGATCTACCTCCTCGGCCTGGGCTTTGTCCTCGCATTGGCCCTGTTCATGATCTCGACCATTGCGCCCGGCAACCTCGCACTCGAACTGTTTCAGTCCTTCTCTGCACTCACAACATGCTCTGCTTGCTTCGGCGCTCTCCTGCCCTTGCGCACACTCGCACGATTGGGCGACGACACCTTTACGGCCGCGCTCGTCAAGTTCTGCATTGGATTGGGCATACAGGATGAGCAGGTCTGCTGGGGTGCCCTCGGCCTACAAGCACCCGTCATCGCTCACAGCTTGCGAAGCATCTCTGTCACGGGCAGGACAGCATCGCTCTTCTGTGCCAAGATATTTGGCCTTTGTCCTTACCCCAACATTCTGCCTTATCAAGTCCAGTTTCCTCGAGAGAAGCCTCTCAAGAGGCCTCATGCCTTACCAGTAGCGCCATTACAAGTCTATCCTGGCGGCTTACTTGGCCCCGGCCCGCGTGTACGAAGAACCGGCAAGCGCGTCAGGTTCGTGCAGATCAGCGACTTACACATCGATCGATCCTACGTGGTGAGTCGACGATCTTTCAGCCTGCAGCAGCAAGCTCACGCTCTCCTTCCCTCTCAGCCCGGGTCCGAGGCCGATTGCATTCGTGTGATCTGTTGTCGCAACTATGGACCGGGCTCAGTAGGCAAGCTCGTCCAGACGCCTGCAGGTCCCTACGGCCATGCCAATTGCGATGCCCCACCCAGACTTTTCGACTCTATGATCGATGCTATCGAACGTCTTGTGCCGGATGCCGCCTTCATCTCGTTTACAGGCGACGTCGTCGACCACGCCGTCTGGCTCTCTACAAAAGAGAACGTGCAGGTTGACATCCTCGAAGCCTACGGGCAACTTTCACGCAAATCCACTCGCCCCGTCTACGGTGTCGTCGGCAACCACGATATCGCGCCGACCAATTCCTTCCCTCGCAATACGTCTTTCGGCTGGCAATCGCAGCAATGGGATTTCGACCTTCATGCGAATCTGTGGCGCGAATGGATTGGCGACGAAGCAGCAGCTACAGCGGCACGCATGTTTGGCTGCTACGTCGTCAAAGATGCAAAGACGGGCGTAAGGATCATCTCCATCAACACATCGTACGGATACAAAGCAAACTTCTGGCTCTACGACTCAGATCAGCAATATCCCGACCCGAACGGTCTGTTGGCCTGGATCGTGCGAGAGCTTCAAGATGCAGAGGATGCTGGCGAACGAGTCTTGATCACTGGTCACATCTCTTCCGGCAAGAGTGACTACCTGCATGACGCTAGTAACTACTGGGATCAAGTCATCCAACGCTACCGACATACCGTCAGTGCCTTGACAAATATAAATTGTCGTTGTTAAGAGCCTTTACAGATCGTGGCACAGCTGTACGGGCACAGCCACCGGGCAGAATTCGAGATTGCTTATTCGCAGCCTGCGCACAAGACACCCGAAACAGCCAGCTCAATCTCGTTCGTCTGTCCTGCTCTCACGCCTCAGAGTCAGTTCTTCTGGCTTCCTTGCTATCCATACTCATTCGAACGACAGGCGGGAATCCGAGCTTCCGAGTGTACGAGATGGACGAAGAAACAAAAGAGATTATGGACTTTACAGACTACATTGCTAACCTCACAGCGCCAACCTTCCAGCGCGACCCCTTCTGGTATCCGTACTACTCTGCTCGCGAGCTCTACGGATCGAAACTTGATCCACCGCTCGAGCCTGACCAACCTATCGATGCTTCCTTCTGGCACCGCGTGACTCAAGTATGGGAGACCGACTTGCGCGCCTTTAGCACTTTCATCAACAACCTCAGCAGGGGTGGCCATGTCAGACGATGTGGACCGATATGTCATGCAAAATGGATCTGTCATTTGCGCGCATCACGATCTCAAGACAATTGCGACGCGATCTCGCCCGGCTTGCACATCGGAAATTCCAACGAGACGATAGGCGCGGGGCTAGTGGTACCTCCAGGTGAAGAAGATCCAGAGGAAGACACGCACATGGACGTTGCTCACATCTTTCGCGATTTCGCTCGACATGCATCTGCTCAGCGAGTGAGTCGGCTGTCCGCGCCTCCGTTGTCGAGCTAACAAGCAAGTAGTATGATGCCGCTCTCATCTTGCCGCAGCTTGACCGCAGTATCGCCACGAGCTGTAAGAAGGCCCCTCACTCATAGACTTGGTTGTTGTACTCCCTTGCAGGACTGTAATGCGATACAATACACATCCACAGACGCTCTACACCCTTACTGACCGTTCGCTCTGGGCGCAAGAGCGCCACTTCTGATGGCAGTGAGCAGATCAGGCCGAGGTCCATTGGCGGCAAAGAAGGTCCGCTTAGGCTTAATGGGCTCTTTACTCGGTCGATCAGAGTCACTCTCTGCCGTCGTGTCCTCCTCGAACCCGTTCTGAGGAACGACCTTTTTCCTTCTGCCTCGGCCATGTCTATGTCCGTTGCCGTTGAGCCTTTGCACTTTAGGTGGCGGTGATAAGAAGGGCATGTCGTCTTCGTCATCTGAGAGCGTATCGCCGTAGCGCTCTGTGAACGCATCTCTTGTTTTCTCTGCGGGACCTGGTCAGCCGAGCATATGACCAGAGCGCAAGACGCACGTGATATCCGCGTGTCAAGCTCGAGATCGGAGTCGAGATCTTCTTCTAGGCGCACTTCACGAGGAACGGGCATGTTGGGCGCCGAGGGGGCAAACGGCATCTGCTTGAGCGTCTCCATGATGGTCACTCTGTACAAAAGTCAGCTTGCCCAACTAGGGTGACGCAAAGCTGACTTGATAGATTCTAGATATTGCGGGCTATTGAGATTGTCCATATTGTTGTTCGGTACGTCTAGCTTGAACGCAGGGCCGTAGTACTCGATATAGTCATTGAATGGCAAATCCTCGTTCATGTCTACGCCGGCCAGGATGCCCGTCTCGTACGCCCACGTCCGGGCCACATTTCGGATGGTATAGCCGCCTCCACCGAGGACGATGAGCGGTACGTCAAAGGTCTTCATGAACTGTACGCATTCCGCGTGGCCGCGCATGGATAGGTTGAAGCAACCGAGCTTGTCTTCTGCCAGTGAATCTGCGCCGCACTGCAAAATCACTGCACCTGGTCGATACCAGTCCATGAGATGCTGTATAATCTGCCAGCACGATGGCCGGTCAGCTCTATGAAGCTCGATAGGACGGCAAGCTGACGGGTTTGAACATGCTATGATACGACTCGTCCTCTATGCCGTCGCGTAGAGGAACATTGATCGCGTAGCCTTTGCCCTTGCCTATTCCCTGATCACCCAGGGCGCCCGTGCCCGGGAAGTAGTCACCAAATTTGTGAAAGCTGCACGTCATGACCCTATCGGTCGTGTAAAAGGCCTCCTCCACGCCATCCCCGTGGTGGATGTCGATATCGATGTAGAGCACTCGCGCGTGGAACCTGCGAGGATCGCATCCATCGCATATAAGCCAGAGCTATACGTAGAGGGAAAAAACAACTCGCCTAAGTAGCTCAAGGATGGCAAGAACGATGTCGTTGACGTAACAGAATCCAGAAGCCTCGCGTTTCTTTGCGTGATGCAATCCGCCTGCCCAATTGATGGCGATGTCTGCCTGGCCATCGTTGAGTCGTCTGGCTGAACTGATGCTGCCGCCGGCAGAGATTGAGCAGAACTCGAAGAGACCATCAAATGCAGGACAGTCCTCCCCTATGAGGACTGTGCATGGAAATTCGGCGATCAGCTCGGCTAGCGGGGATCTGCGATTGCCGACGTACAGCGTGTTCCGTGACCGGTGAGCTCCTCGAGCGTGTCAGAGGTGACTGTAGTGAGAAAGTTGATGTACTCGTCCGTGTGGAAAGCAGTCATACTGTGCGGCGACGCTCTTTCCGGTCTCTGCCTCGCGATGCGTGAGCATCGGGCATGCATGCAGTATACGGAACGCACGAGTACGTCCATCTTCTTGTCGAGTCCGTAATTGACGATGAGGTTGTGGGCCATTCGTATCCTGTGCGGCTTCATTGGGTGCACATAGGTGTACGAATAGGCCCCAATATCGTCTGGACAGCACGGCCTTGCTCAGCGTGCGCTACATGATGAGCATTCGAAGCATACCGTCATGATAGTAAGCTATCCGCTTCTTCGCAGGCGTAGCCGCCATCTGCTCGACTCGGCCTGCTTGCCAAGTTCGTCGCGTGCAATGACAAAGTGAAGCGATGACGTGTCAATTACTCGGTCTTGCGTCTCTCAGCTATAGCTCAGAATTGCTATCCCTCTCAATGCATTTGGCAGGATTACTAGGCAACGGACAGCGCACAGCCTGTTACTAGCTACCTTGGGCTAGACCAGATGAGTTACGTGTCGAAAGTTCACAGTAAACTCAATGGCATGCGGCTCAATCACAGACCGATCGCCCGGGCATATGGCTCTCCAGCCGTTGTTGTTATGGCAAATCCAGCTATACCCCTCGCGCTTGCTATGCGTTCGCTTGCAGTTGTCTCGTGATGCGAGGGTGACAGAATCAGGGCATGAGCCGTCTGACTTCCTGGTTCGTGCTGGCCAACTTGTCGGCGAGAATCTTCAAGCAGCCCAACCTGTATCGACAGGAGGAAAAGAGGCCACGTAAGTCGGATGCGATGGTTGTTCAGGCGCGTAGCCGAGCTGGGCTCATACGATCGACAGGGTCGGAGAGTCGAGTCTTGGCTCGCTCGTGTCCTTTCCGTCCACGACGGATTGCCAGAGGCCGTCGAGCATTGAGTCAATTTCCAATCCTTTTCGCGACCATTCGGGCCAATTGGATGTGCCTTTCAGCAATTCGCTGTCTGGCCAAGTCTGGCCGAGTGAGCGCTGGCATCTTCGGAGGGCGAGAATCAATTTTCTGTGCAGCCATATTGGAGACACGCCTGGAGAACTCGTAAAGATCTTCATTATGAACTTGAGTAACCGCCTTGAACTATCTGCTGCGCTCGGGGAGGCTCTCAAGCTTGCAAGAGGCTCGAGTTGCGTATCGATCAAAGTGAGCACATCAGTGGCAGCAATTGCTTTGTAATAGCGATGATGAAAGCTGCTCTCCATCGTATTGAAAAGCAGTGCGCCTGCTCTTTTGTTGACCCAGTCAAACTTGTCTTTGGCCACTCCTGCGTTGAAGAGAAGCTCTGTCTGAGCTCTATACTTTGCCGAGGTTTGCGAATTTGCCGACCAAGGTAGATGTGTTCAAGATCGTTGCCAATCAGAAAGAGTTTGACTGCCACTTTTCATGACACGTAGCTGGCTAGCCCACTGACTGACCTGCCCGGCCAAGGAAGCTCCATCATCATGGTCTGATCCTGAGATTGAGAGGCCTATCAAGCCACAAGAACTGCGGAAGACGCTTGTCCTCTGTGCACTCACGGTGGCTCGAAATACCGAATATTGGCATCTTCGATCGCGACGCGACTTCTAAGTTCTAGCTTGGCCCGGTTGCGTCATCGATCGTCTCGCAGACAGTCAGAATGCCTCTGGTCGCCAGCACTGAGCGGTCACAAGTCGGCCATGTCAAGCTAGACGGACCGAATGACTGGCAGATCGGTTACGTCTTACAAGCGCCCACAGAGCCAACACAAGATGACGATCCATTGCTCATCTTTGCCCACCCCTTCACGAACAATAGCGAGTACTGGCAGCCCCAATTGCAATCCGACCTCATCGGTGGACGATACTGGTGCTTGGCTTTCGATGCAGCCGGTCATGGCACGTCACCCACCTACGGACGTCAGTGGGACATCCAAGATACTGCACGCGCCATCGTCAAGATTGCTTCCACCGTGCTCGGCGAATCTGGAGACACGCTCGACCGACCCCAATCAGATGGCTTTCCTTCGAGAGCAGTCTGTATTGGCTGTTCTATGGGAGGTTTCGGCAGTCTGAGGGGCGCACTGCTCGATGCCCAACGCGTAAGGAGCCAACACAAGCGACCTCTCATTGCTGGCGTGCTCTCCTTTGGATCCTCTGCCGAGCCCGAACACAAGGACTTTGTGGAAGAGTACTACAAGACCGCCAATGCTGCCGCCGACAGAGCTCGCTCGGGCAATCCGCTAGAAGCGATAAAGATGATTGCAGATGGCATAGCGAGCGATCAGTACGGCAAAGAGGCAGGCTTGAGAAACGCACAGAAATCGTACGATTGGGGCAGAGCTGTCATCGAGCGATCACTGTCTTATTCTTTTGCTGCCAATTCGCTCGGAAAGCCAATCGATGCATCCATGTCGTTCGACAAAGTACAAGCCTCACTAGAACCCCAATCGACGGCCGATCAGATCATGATCAATTTCAACGCACTTCTCAAGCGAGATGGCATCGAGGCGAGCATATCGAGCAAAGACAGTACCGTACTCTGTCCGGTATTGATCGTCCACGGTACAGAAGATGTCGCCTATCCAATCGACCGCAAATTCCCAGAGACGAAGCTCAAACATCTCCAGAGTGCAGGTGTCAAGGCCGAGATCAAGATGATCGAAGGTGCACCTCATTTTGGCACGGTATCCTTCGCCGACGAATTCAATCGGATCCTCGCTGATTGGCTAAAAACGATCTAATCGTGATAACAGAATGCATCGTGTGTGTGTGACTACAGCTCGCTCGCGACTTCGATGATGGCCTCGCTGAGAATCTTGCACGCGAGCGTTGTCTCTTCCTCTGTTATTATCAAAGATCAGCATGCATTTGCGCTTGGGCAGACGACTTACCGGTGATGATGAGCGCAGGGATGAGCCGGATGACCTGGAAGATCGATGTTGTGAGTATGTAGAGGTCCTTCTCCATGCACTTCTTCTGCACTTTCGCCGCTAATCCCTCCGGAACAGGTTTGCTCTGATCTCTGCTCGGGTACAGCGGTCCGTCGAACTCTACGCCGATCATGAGACCCTTGCCTCTTACGTCCACAATGATGCCTTTGGTCTTGGGCGACTGCTTCAAGTCGTGGAGTACATCGAAGAATTGCTTCGATCTGATCGCGAGCGTCAATCGGGAACGATGGCAAGAGGAAGTCAAGCTGACCTAGCTGCAACATTCTTCATGAAGCCTGGTTCTTGCATGACATCCGCAACGGCGATGCCCGCGGCACAGGCTACCGCATTGCCGCTGTATGTTCCACCTTGCGTACCAGGCTCTTGCATGTCCATGAGCTCCTTTCGCGAAATGATAGCGCTCAGTGGGAGGCCATTGGCGATTCCCTTTGCCAAGATGAGAATATCGGGTCGCACGCCAGTCTGCTCTGTCATGAAGTAGGTGCCAGTCCTTCCGAAGCCAGTCTACTTTCTCCATCAGTGGATCGCGCATGCAGATCTTGCAGGTACTCACTTGAACTTCATCAAAGATGAGGAGGATATTGTGCTGATCGCATATCTTACGCAAAGCGGCGAGGTAAGCAGGCGGACAAGGTACGTAGCCGCCTTCTCCAAGCACTGGCTCGATGATGATGGCTGCCGTGTCAGTGGGAGCAGTCTGCTGGTCGAAGAGCAATTTCAAGTCGCGCAGGGCTGCCTGGGTGAGTTGATCCTCGGAAAGCGGGACAGGACAGCCATACTGTGAGCCGTACGGAAAGGGCGCGGTATACACGCCCGGCATGAGCGGATGGTAGCCCTTGGAGTAGATTGTCTTCGATCGAGTGAGCGCCATGGCTGCCCACGTCCGTCCATGGTAGCTGCCTTGGTATGAGATGATGTTCTGCTTCTTGGTTGCCACTCTTGCCAATTTGATGGCTGCTTCGACTGCTTCTGAGCCGCTGTTCCAGAAAAAGACAGTATCCAGTGACTTGTCCGGCATGACCTTGAGCAACTTTGTCGTCAATTCGAGATAAGGACGGGTGTAGGCAATATTGACGCTCGTGTGGATGAGTTTCGAAGCTTGCTTGACGATAGCTTCTGTGACTGCGGGATGCGCATGGCCGAGAGCACTGACGGCGATTCCGGAAGTCAGGTCGAAGATCTTGTGACCGTCCACCGTCCAAACCCAGCTGCCCTCTCCCTTTTCGAAGATGAGATCGGAAGAACGTCCGATGCCGCGGGCCACGTGCGTCTTTGCATCGTTGAGCGCCGAGATCTCTGCGTCGCTTGCATGTCCGTTCACCTTTGCCATTGCGAGTCAAGACGAGTTCCGCGTTGGCGATGCGGTCATGCACAGTAATCCCCGTATCCCCGCAGGACTATATCAAGCCAGCGTCGCGCGCGTTTCTCGCACCCGACTCAGCAGTCAGCAGCCTGGCGACACTGTCCAACCAGCGCAATGGGGGTCGCGAGACGCCTTGTGCTGCTCATCGTATGATAAAGGCACTCCGCAAGCTGAGGAGAGGATCGACAGCCTCTACATCGGTGGATGCGAGACCAGTCATCCGTGTGAAGCCGTGAGCGTTTAAGGGGGACCACGCTCACGCTCTAGATCGGCGCATCATCCGTATTCCACAATTCACAAGAAGAGAGAGACTCGAGAACGTCTTGTTCTGCGACAGCCGACGCTTCCTTCACAATCTTGACATTGACATTGTTGTAGCCAAATCTGCATGGCGTGATGCAAAGTGCTCGTGACTCTGTTCGCTTCCTTGTCCGGATGACCGTGTGGTCTGCTGGGTACTGTCTGTCGGACCCATGAAAGCATGCACCATGATCAGTGCGCGCATCTGGCTTGTTGCGCGTCGCTTTGATACTGACGTTCTGACTGACAGCTGCGATCTATCTGACGGTCCATTCGCGCACAGATGAGCAAGAAGACTACTATCTTGCCAACATGCGAGACCAGGGAGGAAGCGCTGTCCGGGCAGGTTGCAGGGCTCGAGACTGTACCTCTGCGGTCTATCGAGGACAGGTCGGTCGCTGCACATTTGGAGTGTCTGGAGCTCACTGCCACTCATGCGGCGTGCAATAGTAAGACTGTCATGGCTTCTCTCATCAGATCCAGGCAGAGATGGACGACCGCCGTCCTTGCTAAATTCTCTACAACCTCGAAAGCCAAAAACGCTGTCAAGATACCCCAGCCGGTCTGCTGCCCTTTGCCCATCTTGTAACCTCATCTGACCCTTCTCATCACAAAAGAGCCACACGATACTGCCGGCCGGAAGATGCGATCTGATCATTGGGCCCCATCGCTTTCCTGCGACGCGCTTGTACTCTGTCAGATGGGGACCGCCGCAGCCCACGAACAGCCAAGCGCGTCCGGTACCGACGCTTCCGCCGATACCTTCCTTTCAGAGTGTCTTGCTCGCAGGCCCTGCCGCACCTTCCCCGCCGGCCGTCATCTCTACAGAACTCATCGCAGAACTCAACAAAGCATCTCTGTCGGACGCCGTACTCGCGTCTGTGCTCAAGTTAGCCGCAGCAGGCCAGGCTAGCGAATCACAGCTCGCAGGACTAGCTAGATTGATAAGCATACTTGGCAAAAGGCTCGAGCAGGCTAGAGCGCGGCCTGTCTCTTCTACTCCCGTTGCCACCTCGAGTCCTGTCTCTAGAGCGCCCTCCACCCTCGCAAGCACTGAGCCATTGTCGGAAACAAAGACATCGCTCACTGCCACTGCACCTCTTGCTGGTCCTTCTCAGCCTGCTGCAGTTCCTGTACCGCAACCCTTACTGCAGCCCGCGCCAGTACAAACATCTGCGCCCGAGCCGATCAAATGGTCACTGCTGCTCGAATTCAAAGACGCGTCAACTGATCAGTTTCTTGTACCGCCGGCGTTCACGTATTGCGTTGCTCGCTTGCCTCATGGCGATGCCAATGACGGCCTCGTCACCATCGAAGTCTTCATTAATGCAGATACATGCACTCAGCCTACTCCCAGCTTCGTGAAGCCGCCCGATCCGCTAGCGTCACCCGATCAAGTCAAAGCGCCGTACGCCAAAGCAAAAACGAAAGCCAAGAATGCTCAAAAGGCGTGGAAGGCCAAGCTAGAGCTCATCAATGTGACGAGACACACCATAGACGCCATTGCTCGCGCACAGGCGACGCACGATCCTGCAAAGGAGACTGTGCAGCTCGTCGCCGCACCCAGATTCTACCTGCGTCATCGTCTGAGAACGGATGAGCACCCGCCTGTGACCGCAGAGACGGGCAACGTACGCTGCCGGTTCGTCTGAAGTATCTTACTGATCTGAGGTGGCTCGCAGGCTCTCGTCAATCTCTCAAAGCGCAAGCCGACAGACAGCACACCCGGTGTGACCAAGAAGCCTCGAACTGCCTTGCCCAAGCCAAAGCCAAATGCCGCTGTTCAACCTCTTGCAATCGGTCCAGCACGACCAACATCAACATATTCCGCTCCGATTGGCATTCCTGGCAATCAGGCGCTGACCGCTACTGCTGAAGCATTGCCGAGACCTGCAATTTCGCTCGATGCACTTGCGAGTCGTCAAGAAGCACGGAATCAAGCACCGAGTACACCTAATTCTCCTGCCACCCCTACAGCGTCTATGCAGTGACCTCACGCTCGACAACATAGCTCTGCACTGCGCAGCGCACGGCACGAATGAACTCTTGGACTTCCTCTGGCGTCTTGGCGCAAAAGTCAAAGTAGAAGATTCGGCCGTCAGAGATCCGCACGAACTGATCTTGAGCGCCAAACAAGCTGATGGAGTCTGGCTCCGCCGCCAATGTGACCAATCTGATCACTGTAAACAGCGAGACTTGCTGGCCTGCCGGCTGAAGCAATACGAGTATGTCATTGCAAAGCAGAAGCACGAGATCACGCTGCTCTTCTTGGGTTCTTAGCACCTTCGCGCCAACATCTGGCGTACTGCTACGCGTGATGATTCTGCTGAGTACGCAAGTTGTCTCGAACAGGAGCAAGCGATGAGGCTGCACGAGAGGACTCTTGAACTTTGTGAGTGTGAGCTTGAGCTGCCATCGCAAGAGCTTGCTTCGATTTTCTGCTTCTCGCTTGCGTTCGTTCATCTCTACCGCGACTCGGCAGATCTCTAGGTGAGCGCGCTGAACAGTCGCGTTGGGCTGAGAAGGATCCAGACCGTCGGGAACGCAGCTGACGAGCTCGCCCATTAGGAGCTTGTATCTCGGAATACGCTGTATCGGTAACAAAAGATAAGCTTGTAGAGAGATCTGAGAGTGATTAGGCGCTGATACACGCGTCTTGAGAAACTGTTTGAGCTTTTTCTGGCTGACTGCCTTTGGGGCCTGATTTTGCAAGACTTTCTCAGAAGTACTCGTCGTAAGATGCTCAAGCTGAGTGGCGGCTTCTTCGAAACTTGTCGCATATGGCAAGTAGAGCCGAAGCAAAGGCGTCAATCTGAGGAACGCAGCTGCAACATCGAGTGCAGCTCGGGACAAGATACGGCTGCCAACCGGACTGCGACCCTCTTCCAAGGCTGGTCGAGTGATAGCTACGAGCGCTTCCTCAAGTGCGGGCAATAAGTGGTCGCGATGTAGCGCAAAGATGTCCTCGATATTGGCAAACCAGACTTTTCTGACAGCGATGGGTATGTCCTGCTCGCTCGCCGGCTTTATGTAGACGGTGACGAGCTCGTTCAGAGTGGCAAGATACTTGCGCTCCGTATTGAGTATTTCGCACAGCACGTGACGGCGCTTGAAGCTATCGTCCTTCAGTCGTGGATGCTCGAGCGGGGAATCTATCAACGCAAGCGAAGACCGAGTGGATGCACTAGCGGACGTTGCCTTTCTGTATGAGACCGGTCTTGTATCACGATTCGTGAGATCGTCAACATCACGACAGTATGTCTTGAGGATGGCGAGCGCAGGCTTCATGCCGATGGACATTCGGGAGGGGTCGTGTATAGCCGCTTGCGCGCTTTCGAAATTGGCTAGACTGGTCGCACTGAGCGCGATGGCAACCTCTGAGATGCTTTGCAAAGGCTGTAGCGCCTCTTCGAGTGCAGCCCGCGGTTGTACATTGTAGCGGGCCTTACGAAGCGTGAGCCACTTCCGTCGCAAGGTGCCAGAGGGCGACATTGTATCGCTCTGCACTGAGGGCGCAGCGATCGAGTCTGCCGACCATCGCGATTGAGCTGTTTGAGGTATTTGAGGCGGAGACGCAGCGATCTCGAGCTTTGGACGAGAGGCCCGTAGGGAGCCGTACATGCTCCCGCTTTCGGCAAGAAGTGATGCCGGAGCATTTTTACCAGCTTGCTCGAGCGGCGCTAAAATTTCGCGCCAGTCTGCTTGCCATGGGTTGCCTTCGGTTGCTAGGTACTGCAAAGATAAGAGACGCCATAGCCAGCCTGGCAAAGTCGTCATCTCGTTGTGGCGAAGGCTAAGGCTTTCGAGCAACGTAAGTTCGACGAGTGAATCCGGCAGCTCGAGGAGATCGCAATGATCGAGTTCAAGCATGCGCAGCTGATGCAAACTGCCTATACAAGACGGAAGTCTTTGATTGGCAAGGCGGTTGCCAGTCAGGATGAGCTCTTCAAGGCTGATCAAGCACGCGATAGTATCGGGCAGGGTCTCGAGATAGCAGTATCTGCTAACAGTCAGACCATACTCGGAATGAACTGCGCGAGAGCTCACGCCAGGTCCAAGCAGACGAGATTTGTCGCGAAGCTCGGCTTTGAGAGCGCTTTTGTCAGAGGACTCTGTCGAAGATTTTCGCGAAGCAGAATGTGCGTCGTATCTATGGGCCGCAAAGTCAACAACGCAAAGACAGAGAAGCGGCGGATTTGCCTTCAGGGATCCCATAGCTTGTCAGAGGGCCTGAGAACGAGACGAGACGCGTCTTGCGAGTCCGCGGGGCGACTCGAAGAGAATTTCGCTTTGATTGGGAGCCACGTCTCGTCAAGTCACTCGAGGAAGCAGCGGGGCTCAAGTCGATGCCGGGGTGCACATAGAGCTGTCCGGTCGACGCGTACGAGCGCAGAATGATAAGATCAGACTGAGGGGTAGATTTGACGGGCGCGCTGGCACGGGGATCATCGTGAGCCGGTGCGATACTGCTGTAGCCCGATTCTGCCGAGAAGCAGTCGTGCGAGGAGCCACCTGACCGGAGTGGATTGTCTGGATCTGAGAAGGGCGTAATCGAGCTGAAAGGAGACGAGTCCCTGTCACTTTGATCGTAGGCTGAAGGCCATCCAACCATGTTAGCTGCCTGTGACTGCGCAGTGGATGCCGAGGGCGGACTGAGGGGCGAAACGAAATGGTGATTGTCGTCTGAAGAGGAGGAGTCGATGACTTCTTGCAATTGTGCCATGAGCAGATCCACGCTCGTCGAGCGTGACAGGGTGTGCGCCTTGGCCATGATCCCAGCTCGAATGTGGGCAGCTTGGCAGGATTACCAATGTGGGAGGCCCTGAGCGTCGTGATTTCTGCCCGCTAGCTCTCGTTGGCCGAGCAGCAGCGAGACATACGACTGCGACGTTCTGAGAGCATACGGATCAGCACTGATTGTCTAGCGTCCTCCTCGGAAGGCAAGCAGCTTCAGATCGAAAGACGTCCGTGCGGTAAGCATGGGCCAGCCTGCTCGGTAGAACGTCCGCAGTCGTGGTCTGTGCACATCAGTCAGAGCTTGTGCCTTGTTAGCTCTCTGCAACATGGAACGAAGTGTATTGATCCAACAGTTCTGGTATACATCGAACTTAAGTCGTGTCGTCGTGTTCATTCTGCCTTGGGTGAGTCGGAATCAGCGAGTGTTGACTCTCCCGAGATGGAGGCAGCGCTCGAATTGACATGCTCAGCAGCGTCCTCCTTGACCTCGCCTGCAACATCTCCTAGCTTATCTCTGCTCGCTTGGAGTTCTTGTTTGAGCTGCTTGCGTTTCTGACGTAGCTCTTTGGAAGCGTCAGCTGAAGCCTGAGAGCGGTCTGCGAGCTCTCGCTTGAACGACTGGATGCCTTCTGTCGGGTTAGGTGACGTTGTGATGTGATGATAGAATCTGTAGGTGAGGAAGGCGCCCAATAGGCTGACTGTGCCAATGAGCGAGACGAGCAAAGTGATGCTGAGAGCAAAGCCTAGTACGAGAGCTAAAGTGCGCGTCAGGTCAGACATAGAGCAGCTCGACCATGCATACCCGCTGAGCCGATGACGATGAAGGACCAAAACGCGATGAAAGCGCCCGACAGAGCCAATAAGACCGCCAAAGTCGTGGCGGCAAATCCGGCGAAAATGAGCAGAGGGACGGCCGAGGTGGTTGCGAGCAGGCTCAGAAAAGTGAGCGCGATGGGATGAGCCGCGAAGACGTCCTTGTAAGCACGGCTTGTGGGTCTGTAGACCTCCTGATCGAGTCTGAGAGTGATCCTACGGTCAGCACGGCGATGACGCTCTTTTTGCAGGGCCGACTGACTGGGAAGTCTTTCGCTTGAGATAGGATTGCGTCGACTCTGCGTTACTGATGATGCGAGACTTGAGCGTCTCGACTTGCTTCTCTGCCATGCTTGCCGTGTTCCTTGGCAAAGTGACACCGGCCAAAGTACTCGACGCGCTTCCTCGTCGGGCCTCGTCGACCTCGTCGCCAGTCGATCAGACGACGTAGCGACGCAAGCCAGCGGAGCAGTCATGGCTCACGATGGCGTTCCAACGACTGCAGACATCCTGCCTACTTCTTTGGCATCGTCCCCGTCAGCCGCAGGAACATCGTCTGAACATGACGATAGGCCGCTCAGGCCAACAGGCAACACGTCGGGTGATTCCACAAGTAGCACGACACTTGATGGCCAGCGAGCCTCTCAGCAGACCGAAGCAACAGGAATCACGACTGCTGCGAGGTCATCTGCAAGCATGCCTGCCAATGACATAGCTGATCAGCGCAAAGCCAAGCCGCCCGTTGCTGCTTCCGCCTCGATTGATCCCTATCGCGAAGTCTTTGGGACGCCGCCGGTAGGCCAGATTGGCAAGCACAAGGTCAGCTCTGACACACTCAGCCATTCGCAAGCATGCTGAGTGTGCCCGAGCAGCCAAGAGAGATTGTACGAATAGAACGCGACTACACTGCTGGCGAGCTACCTCAGTTCTGGAGTGGCTTCCCCATCGAGCTAGAGGGCCGCGTGAGCTTCGCACGCGTTCAATCTGGCTCTTTGTGCTGAACAGCTGGTTTGCGCTCAGGTCACGCCGACCGCACATTTGCAAGTGATGAACAAACTCAATGCGCGCCTAGCGTCGGCATACGATCCCTATAAATCTATCTTCGACAATGTGCTTGCGGTTATGACGCTCTACATATCAACCATTCTCACGCAAGGTCACTATGGCAGAGTGTGTCTGTTCTCATAGCCACATTCTCATATCTGACGGTGACCACAGGAGATGGCCCAGTTTGACAAAGAGATCGAAGAAGTCAACCGAACAGTCTACAATCCCGCGAGTCTCAACCTCATAGATCCTCGTAGCGTTGGCTACCTATTCGTAGGCTTCCTGTATGATCGCTGTCCAAGCTGACGCTCATCTGATAGCTCGAAATCGAATACTACTGATGGCTCGCTGACGGACGATATATGCATTCGCAGCACGATACATCGCTTACCGAACAAGAGTGACAACGATCTATCGATGAGGCTGCTGCAAGCAAAGAGAACAAGCTAGAGACGCTCCTGCCGAAGCTGCAAGGCTTCCGACTCGCCTAGACGCATATCTCGTGCTCGAATGACGCATTCTGCCGAATGTGCATCTTTTCATGAAATGCAGCCATTGCATATCTGGCGAGCGCACCGCGCACTCCCTCTGTCGGAGCCCTGCACTCGCTCGCGCATCAGCAAGCTCGATGTGCAGTCTCACAGATGCGCACATGAGGATGACTGCCAGCGAGCAATCAGATATGTTCCGGTAGACAGCAAGAAGAATCGTCTAGTCACAGGCGACATCCTTTCATCTGACTCGTTTATCATCGTGTCTCCCGATTCATCAAATTCGCCCTTCTTGCAGTTCTCATCGAGGGCAACGAGATGAATGTCAAATATCGATCCTATAATGCATCGCACGAGCGACCTAGCAGTGTTTGCCTCTTCTAATACAAAGACAGGCATTTGCCGCCAGCGATATTTACGTACTGCGGGAGTCAAAGCATGGCGGCAACATGCTGCTGTCCGGCGCATGCGTGTATGTAGAAGCACTGGAATGCGCGAGTCGGGAAGGGTCGTCAAAGTCGTCTTGAGTCCGAGTTGAGGAAATCTGGAACGTCGGTGTGTTCAACTGAGAGCCTCAAAGGTCCACATTCAAGCTTTCCTCTGCGTCGACCACACAGCGTGCCATGCTACCGTCAACTGCGAGTCGAATGAGCCCACGTGATGACACTGTCGCCCCACAACGGTGGCGATAGTCCAAACTTGAGGAGTGCAACAAAGCAGAGTCGAGCAGCGGGTACGGTTGTTACCCGGCGCTATATGGCGATATCTCCCACAATCTCCTGGAAGCAGAATCACTCTGCTCGCGCGCAGCTAGGGATCTGACACGCTACAAGGCATCAAAGCCGCTCGGCTACAGAAAAAGGTGATCTGATACGCTACAGGACGTTCTTGGTCTTTTTGCTTGGTCTTCCAATCGCCGAGCTTGGGGCCTGAGCCGCCACGATGCTGTCGCTCGGAGCCACGCCAGCGGGTTGAGCACCCGAAGGCCCTATAGCCGACAGCATTTCGCCCGACCGTGCGAGCAGAATGGCCTCGTCTGACTTGATGCATCGGTAGAATGTGAATCCGACCTGACGACGCGCGATAACGCGGGTACTTACTCGATTTCTCAAAAGAGTTGACACGCTTGACATCACAAGCAGCACGCGTAGCCATGCCGCGCGGTCAGATGCGACGGCTTTGATCTCGCATCAAGTGAAGATGCAGCCGGCAAGGCCGCAGCGATCAGACAGGCGGACGGTCGAAAGCTATGCCGCCGACTTGAATCGGCCGAATCCGCCTGCGGTCGCCCCTCTAAGACCAAAGCCAAAGAGTCCTTCGGCTAGGTCACCTCCAGCCGCTTCATTCCAACAAGCCAGCGGATTTGCAGACTTTGACGGCTACTCTCTTTCTCCAGTGAATGGTGCGGACGGCGCGTACGCTCATTCGCAGGACCGACGTGGCGATTACTCGCGAGAGGGACTTAGCGAGAGACCACCGGCAGGCAGGAATGGTCTGCTTGCCAACGACGCCCGCAGTCGAGTGACGGGCAAGAGCAGAGCACTGGCAGCTGCGCTCGGCTACGATCAGCCTGTGCCACAGTTGCAGCCATCAGCCCAAACGAGAGGCAATGGCGCGCTTGCAGTACCGCGCCGACGAAGAGGTTCGGGCGATTCTGCTTCCTCTGCCTCATCGACTGGCTCGGCCGAGCCTTCGTTCGCTAGGACGACATTGCAACAGCAGGCAGGAGATATATCAGCCAGCATTGAGCTATCGCGATCGCGGTCAAATGCACGCCAGCCACGCCCACCTCAAGTGCCTACGAGGACCGCTTCGCAGAATCAAAAGTCGGTTCAGGACGTGCTGTCCGCCTTTTCGGCGGCCGGACAACGGAACAGAGCCAAGGAGCAGGCTGTAGCGACTGGATATGATAGTGTGCGGGCCAATGTCACCGCGAGAAAGGCAGCGCGACCGCGGCGCGGCACAGATGCACAAGCGCAGCCGCCCGATCGCGCTCTGAGAGCAGATCCGGCCTTCGCGGACATCGAGCGTGTCATGCACAGGATACACAACGACTGGCCAGTCCTACTGCCCAATGATCAGACAGACGCCTTCGATCCTGTCACCCTCGCGCTGGAACTCATAGATGACTCAACGCAAGGCCGAAGAATGCGATTGGATGCGTTCGCAGAGCTACAAAATGATGTGGCCAATGCGACGAAGCAGCATATACAGAAGCACTACCGAGCACTTGATGCCTCTGTGACGGCGTACAACGGTATGTCCTCTGGTCTCAACTCGGCGCAACGTGAAGTTGGCGGTCTGCGTTCGACGCTGCGTGCCGTCAAAGAAGCGCTGGGGTCGCGCCGAACGGAGCTCGCTGCTCTGGAAAGCAGGCGGACAGAGCTTGCAGAGATGGAACGTATTCTTGACTCGATGTATGCGACCGGCTCACACCGTGCTCGCATTGGGCTTACCACATAACGAGCAGTGATCAGATCAAAGCGGTTCCAGACAAATTGGAGACGCTGATGTCGGAGAAGCGCTTCCTGGCTGCATCTGTCCTGCTCGTTCGCTCGCTCAGACTGATCAACAAGCCTGAGCTGGCGGAGATTGGCGCTATCGCAGATTTGCGCGCCTATCTCATCGCGCAAGAGACAGTAAGGGCCCTCTGATGGCTGTATACCTCTCTGAAGCGATTTGTGTGTTCAGGCTTTACTCGAGATCCTGGTCGATGAGCTGCACGCCCATCTTTATCTCAAGTCCTTCTATTGCGAATCGCGTTGGAGAATCTACCAAAGAGGCCAAACAGCTTTGCCACCTATAGACGGCTCAGACACCCGCGATCTAGTCGACAAGACCAACGTGCCGGGCAGTACGCCGAGTCTGCGAGTCTACCTACGCACACTGTCTATGCAGACCTCGTATGACCCTGTCTTGGAAGCGGGCGCAGATCTCGAAGAAGCAACCTCAGCCGAGCCAAGTTCGCCACACGAGCGCGATAATCAACGCGCGAACCCCGAGACAGACTCCTTCGCCTACATCGAGATGCTGCTGGAAAGTGCCAACAGTTTGGGCAAGCTCAGCAATGCGATCGATGCTGTCTGTCAGCGCACTCCACAAGAAATCTACAGTCTTGTGGATGCGACTATTGATGAAGTTGGAGAGCGGACTACACCTGCACCTGCAGCCGGTCAAGCGGGCCGCCCAAGCTCCGGTCTCTATATCGCCATAAATGATGCTAAATCGACGACCTTGCCAAAGTCACAGGCGCGTTTGCGGACATCGCTGCTTCGCCTGGGAGCAGCCGACGGTATAGCGGCCGAAGCAAACGCCGAAACGCTGCGCGACCTTTTCTGGACACTATACTCGAAGCTGGACGCCGCCGTACAGGGCTTCCGAGTGGCATACGAGGTCTGCCTTCGGATCAATCAGCGTCGCGGGCTCAACAGTAGCAATGGCGTGCGCGATGGGCTCCTACAAGCGTTACTGGACGTGTGGAAGCCTGTTCAGACGGAAGTCAGGGCACTTTTGAATGACTACCTGACTGGCGATGAACAGGCAACCGTCTCGTCTCGATTTCCGATGCAGACGATCAACGAAATACTTCGGGCAGGCAGATATGCTCGCAACGCAAGTAAACCGCTGTACCGATCGAAAGATAGCGATGGCAAGGAACGCGCCAAAGAACTCAAAGCGCACGAAGACTCGCTCATGCGGGCTTTACGCGCTTCTGTGCCTGGCCTAGTGACCTCGCTCAACGAAGCGACAAGTACAGCGGTCACTAGCGCCGGCGACGAGCGATATGGGTTCAAGCGCATTGGCGAAACGCATCGTATTTTGCTCAGGCCGGATGCGTTCAATGTCAGCATTCTCTTCGGCCCCACGCTTGCGTTCCTCGATCGCATTCGGGAAGTGCTCCCAGATGCTCGAGAGCTTAGCGGCACGTCTCGCGAAGTTGGTGCGACCGAGTTTGGAGGCTTCTTGGATGATTTTGTCGAGAAAACATTCTTGCCGCAGCTCGAAGAGAAAGTTCTGGCTGTCTTCAACCATGCCGTCAATGGATCAGATGCTTTCCAAGATGCATTCGGCGTTTCTGAGATCCCCATTTACAAGGTATGTCAGACGAGGATCGCTGCCTGCATGCTTACTGAAGCCATGCACAGTCTGTGATCAGTGTGGTGGGCCTCATCTCCAATTTGTGCGCGATGTTGCGCAACACGCCGTTTCACCGCGATCGCTACAGCGATCTCATCATCAGTGTCATCGTCCAGTACTACCAATGCTGCGAGGCTCGCTTCAAAGGTACGTACTACACAAGCATATCCTTGCATCTTTGACGAGTCCGACAGAAACTGTCTCATCAGACTCGCTCATCGCACGGGGACCAAGCAAGCTGAAGACGTCTGCCATGTGGACATCTAAAGACGCTCTGGCCACGGTCATCAATCGCCTACGCACTACTGCTGGCGATGACGCGCAGAAATCGCAATTGCTACAAGAAGAGCTTCGACTTCACTTGCAGTACAAAGGAACGTCCACAGGCGATCAGCTTGACTATGTACCCGTCAAGAAGGCCAAGAGCATGAGCACGCTTTACGCATCTTTGGTGTGTGCTTAGCTGTCAGGGTCACGAACGTGCTTAACAGGGTGCAATAGGATTGGTTTCGCGAGCAGATCAAATCAATGCAGGGCGACAAAAGTGGTCCTGAGTCAGACACAAGCAATGCTTTGCCCTTCAGCAAAGATTATGCGACGCGCTTCGATGCTTTGCTCAAGACCTATCGCAAGTCTTCTGAATATATTCTAGCAGCGCTTCGCACAGAGCTGCGCGTTCGATGCCTTTGCTTTCTTGACAGATCTGCGAGGGAAGGCAACTATCAACTCGACAGTGCCAGTTTCGAGCCTGATCTCGATATCATAGAGCTGAACAGCGAATTGACTCAATTCGATGATGCTTTACGCTCCGCGCTAGCCCCTGCTGAGCGATCCTACCTCATGGACGGCCTGCCGCTGTACATCGACAGCGTACTTGTGTACAATGTGCGCTATGTACGGTCCATCAATTCGCACGGTCTCGCCAAGATCATGCGTAACATCCTCGCTCTTCAGCAGAATCTAAAAAACCTCGGCGACAGGCCGTTGGACGTCAATTTCGACTCGAGCAGGGCTTTCTGGCAAATGCTGAACACGACTGCAACCTCTGATGTCGCAAACAGCGCAGAAGTACGTCGCTCATATCCGATGCCTTGGCTCTTGCTGACACAGCAGTCCAGCTCTTTGTGGCACGCTTGCGCTCTAGCAAAACAATACCCTACGATGTAGACTCGCTGAAAGCGCTCCTAGCGCTCACCTGCGGCTTGGATCCTGCGACGGCAGACACGACCACCGCTTTGCCTGACAAGCGCAAGGCCTACGGTGACGCCTTGCTCGAGCTCTACAGTCTCGGCGAATGGTGATAAAATGACCGTTCGGCCTCCATGTAGACCGGCTACTGTTGCTTGTAATCACTTTGCATGCGCCTCTTTTTGTGCGCTTGCGCTCGCCATCGCGTCTTGGATGACTTGCCATAGCTGCTCGAGCGCTGCCCCAGGCTGACGCGTGACGGCGTCGTATGCGAAATCGCCTGCTTCCGTATGACCGAGCGAGCTGAGTACGTAGTCTGCAACGCTGCCTGAGCTCGGCCTGCCAATGCCCAACCGGATAAGTTCCCTTCTGGGGGATTTGAGAGTTGCGTCGAGACTGCGCAGTCCATTATGGCCACGCGTGCCGCCCGCTTTGCTGTATTTAAGCATGCCGGGAGCGACGTCAAGATCGTCATGCATGACAATGAGGTGGTCTGGCTCGAACCGCTTGACGGCCTTGGCTATCGATGGGCCGCAGACATTCATGAACGAGCGAGCTTCGTAGAGCGTGAGCTGACGTCCGCCGATCATAAGCGACGAGTGTGTGCCGCCTAGGGTTCTGTCATAGCGCATAGCTGGCATGTCGAGCATTGCTCGAAGCTCGTGGAGCGCATATCGACCGAGCTAAATAGCCCGCCGATTCGCTCAGCTGCGATGACGCGCTGTTGAGGGAGAGCTCACGGAGTGACGTGTTGCAGTGTACTGCTTGTCTCCGTTGCCCAAGCCAACGAGCAAAGTACGCAATTGCATGCACAAGCCGCGTCTCGACTTCCGCGCGATATCGCGACGCGGGGTGTTCGCGCCAGAGCTCCGGATAGACTGCTCGAATGTGCTACAACACGTCTAGTCAGGGATAGCGGCCAGCATGATGAGTTCAGTCAGAGTACTTGTGCAAAAAGTCGTTGTGGAACTCCTTGAGTCTCTGCACAAAATCTTCCGTGCCGGGCGCAAGGACAGTCGTGCGAAAGTGAAATGTGTTGGCTTCCTGTCCGAATCCGGAGCCGGCGACGACACAGATGCCGGTTTCGTTGAGCAAGTCCATGCAGTACATTGCATCGACGCTCTTGCCTTGCTCCGAAGCTGCCTTCTGCGCTTTGGCTGGCAGCTTTAGCTGGGGGAATAGATAGAGCGCGCCCTGTTCGGACACTGTCAGCGCGAGAGGCCCGAGGGAGGAGACAGAGCGTACCTCTGCTGGCTGACAATCGACGCCTTCTAGCTCGCTAAAGGCTTTGTGAAGCACGTCACTGCGCTTGGCAAGCGTCTTTTGGATGTCGTCGACTTCCTTGGTGTACTCATCGTAAGACACATCGCCCTTGCGAGGTGGCCTGATCAGATTGCCCATTGCAATCTGACCTTGCAGCGGAGGGCAGAGCTGGATGCTTGCGAGCTTGTAGATTTGCTCCTCGACTTTGGGATCGAAGTTCTCGATCTCGAAATAGCCTCCCCTTCGACCGCACTCGCCGACTTGGCCTTTTGAGATTGAGTGGAAGGAGACGAGTTCAACAGAGGAGCTGTATGGCTCGCCCAAGGATCGCAATACTTTGCGGAACGACACGAATGGCTTCTGGGACGGGTGGTAGATATTGGTCTGGTAAACCTCATCGGCAAGCACGACAAGTCGCTCGTTGTAGGCGAACTTGAGGATGTCTGCGATTGCCTCTTGCGAGAGGACATTGCCGACAGGATTGCCGGGCGATATGACGCAGATTGCTTTTGGGAGGATACCAGAAGCGCGAGCCTCACTGATGACCTGCTTGAGTCCTTCCACATCGGGAGACCATTGCTTCTCCTCTTGCAGATAGTACCTTATCGGTTGCGCATTGTTCAGTGCAAGCGCGGCCGTGTAGAGGGGATATTGAGGAATGGGGATCATCACGCCATCGTTTGGCGAGGCGATCATGAGCTGCATGATATTCGACACGCCTGCCGATGCACCAGCAGTGAGATAGATCTTCTCTGGGTCTGCCTTGTGACCATCTCGCTCTACCAAAAGCCGCGTTAGTTTGGGTGGCCACAAACGCACGACAAGATGCTCTTGCCTTCGAGGAAGTCGGCAACGTATTGTCTGATCAGAGGCACACCTTTCGAGTGAGAGTAGGCTCCGACACTTCCGATGGCTTTGATATACTCGCGTGCTCGATCGATAGCATCTTGAGCGAACAGCTTTGGCGCCAGCGGGTTATCGAGCAAGTCGGGACACTCGCACAGTGCAGCGACCTATGAGCGCATGAGCCAGTGTAGGCATGACATCAACAGACAGTCTACCTGTCGGAAGAAGGTGATCGGTGTCTGTCCCAGCTGCTGAGGGTTACCGATGTTGCAGCTCACGACTTCCTTGAAGTTGAGGTCTTTCGTGTCGCCCTTCTGCGTCTTGACCCGCAGCTCCTCTGCTCGTAGAGCGATTGCACCTCTCACAGCATACTCTGCCGTCTTGACGTTGTGATTGATCGAATCGAGCGTGAGTACTCGCTCATCTGGCTTGCGCTCGCCTTGCACTTTCGATCGAGCGTAGTTGGTAGCTGCTTCGACAGACACTGTCGTCGCTTGCAGGACAGACGACATTGCGATCGATCTTTGCAAGAGAGGTCCTCGGAAAGCTGGCCTAGAGGATCTTGTGAGGCTGCCAAATCTCATACACTGAGCTTATCGCACGCGCGTCATCACAACTCAACGAGATTTAAAGCTCATCAGTGGCGGGAATGAGCATTTGCATTCGATCCGCGCGGCAGTACAAGAGTCAGACGTGATAGCTCTGTTGAGCGCTTTTACTGCAAGTTGCGAGAGTGCGTTGGGCTGATGACAGGTTTGCGAAAGTTTCGTACACGGACTGACAGGGGGTATCGAATTAGCAGCTTCTTGCTCGGGTAAGAGCCCTCTTTGCGTCGAGCGCTGCATCGAGCACGAGCATGAGCCTGACTACCGGTATACTAGCGATGCGTAGGCGTTGAGGATGTCGCGGGCGAGAGCGAGGGTGTGGCTTGCGTCAGAGGCCCTATCATACCCAACCGGTTCAATGCGAGGCTCGATGGCCCAGGCGTATTCGGCCTAGTCGGCAGGGGCGTCAGATAGGTATGACCGGTGATGTCCGTCGTAGTAGGGGCAGCTGCAGGCGCGCGATTGTGCTGCATGTGTGACTGTGCAACGGACATGAGTCTCACTTGCAAAAAGACGAGGAAGTCTTACCTTCACCAGATGCCCGGCTGCAAGAGCGCTCATCAAGGACAGCTCGCCCGCCATGACGGCAGCGCAGATGATGCGAGCCAGTCGTCGCGCATTATCGCCTGGCGCAGTCGCATGCGGACCTTTTACGCCTAGCATTTCTAGCATTGCGCTCTGCGGCGGCAGCGTCGTTCCTCCTCCGACTGTGCCGACCTCTATACTGGGCATGGTACATGTGATGAGCAGATCCTGGCCACCGTTGACCGCTTCCATGAGCGTCATACAGTTTGCACTTTCGACGTTCTGCGCAGGATCCTGACCGGTTGCCAAAAAGATTGCCGTTAAGATGTTGCTGCTGTGGGCATTGTTCCCTCCAATCGAGCCTGCCATTGCGCTCCCGACGAGGTTCTTAGTGATGTTGAGCTTGACGATGTCTGCCACAGTCGTCTTCAAGATAGATTTGACAACGCTTCCCGGGATAACTCCCTCCGCGACGACGCTCTTTCCTCGGCCTTCGATCCAATTGATAGCAGCTGGCTTCTTATCGGTGCAATAGTTGCCGGAGAGCGATGCGACAATCATCTCCGGAAAGTGCTCGGTCATCATCATCTCAAGTGCTTTCTCGGTGCCTTTGGAGATCATATTCATGCCCATCGCATCGCCCGTTTGCGTTGCGAATCGCACGAATAACGTACGTCCCGCCATTGCAGTCTTGAGACTTTGAAGTCGGGCAAACCGAGAGGTAGAGTTGAAAGCCGCCTTCATGAGGTCTGACCCTTCTTGCGAATCGATCCATTTCTTTGCCCGGGCGCAAGACGTGATCGAAGGAAACTCGAGCGCTGGGCCACGTGTCATGGCATCTTGTGTCAAGACCGTGGTCACTCCCCCGCCTGCATTGAGAGCTTTGCAGCCTCTGGACGTCGAAGCGACGAGCGCGCCTTCCGTTGTCGCCATCGGTATCGGCAGTGCATGACCGTCAATTCTGAGGGGACCTGCAATGCCGACAGGGACGGGCATGTAGCCGACCACGTTCTCGCAGCACTGGCCAATGACTCTGTCGTAGTCGTAATGACGGAATGGCAGCAGACTCTTCTCTAGTGACTTTGTAGTCGACGCTCGAGCTGTTGCATACACCATCAGTACACACAAACCAGCCAAAGGACCAAACGTACAAATGAGAGCGCGGCGGATGCGCACTGCCCTGTCGTTGTCTTTGAGAAGCTTCTCGAGGGCATAGGCTGCAATGCGACCCTTCTGCACGAGCAGAACGACTTCCTCGTCGACCAGAAGATCGATTCCCTCGCCAGCCGCATATATGTCGATGCACTGCTCGAATGATCGTGGCCTTGCGTTGAGCTTGATTGACGCCGAGATTGGCGTGACGGGCAAGCTCTCGCCAGCGACGGTCGTTGCCGGCGTGAAATTGGTCTCTGACGAATCGGGATCAGAGACCGATGAGTTCGAGTTGGCTTCGGAATCAGCAGAGCTTGCGTCATCACTGCGCGTGACCGCGATCGTGGGTTGCGTCGACAAAGGTCGGAGCGTTTCTGTTGATAATTCTTTGTACGAGACCCCATTACCAGTCTCCCCTTGATCTGGTCGCCGAGCCTTTGGTCTGACGAAGATGGGAGATGCAGGGGGCGAATTGCTGTCTTGTGAAGAATGACTCAACCTGCGGAAAGCGGCATCACGTCTTTCCTCCTCTGCCACCATCTTGAGTCGCCTTTCTTTGGCGAGCCTTGCAGCGTCAGCGAGCGTCCAATCGTTTTGCAGCTTCGAGAGCCCTTCAACGCCACCAGACCATCTGCGTTTCATCTTCATGCGCCCGTCGGCTTCTTTACCGTTTGCATGAGCGCGCGTGGACGCGATGAGGATGCGCGCGGCTGCCTCGCCGGCGCTAGCTGGTGCAAAGCCCTCGCCTGTTCCTCCTGGGCCGACAGCGAACCCTTTGAGCAGATAGCCATTGAGGAACACGCTGACTGCCAGAGCGATGATGATCCACTTGCTCATGACAGGGTCGCCAACGATATGACTCCAAGTGCCCATGAGGCGACCGAGCACTTCCAGGGAGCTGGAGGTTGCGACTGCAGTGCCAGGCAAGAAAACACGCAGCTGGACCTTAGGTGCGATCGTTGCCACGACTTTGCCAGATGTCGAGCCTGCAAGCGCTGACAAGAAGGGAGTGAGGCTAGGCGATGTAGCGAGCGCGCTGGCCGAGTCATTGCTGGTTAGACTGGTCGCGAACGACTCTGTGCTGGGTCTTAGCGTAGTCAGCAGGTTACTGATATGGAGCACGAGGAACGATATCAGCAAGAGCAGCTTCAGGCGAGCTGTCGGGCTGGATTGCATGGCCTTGTCACCCGGCGCGCTACCCGTGACAAGCTTGACAAGCTTCTGACTAGCTGTGAGGTTGCTGATAGGTGCTGGCGGGTCATAGAAAGTTGTGCTGCCATCGTCTAGAATGCGCGCGAGGTCGGCAGAGGAATCGTTACGCTTTAGCCCGCGCATGATTTTGATGCGATGTACTTCAACCATGACGGTGAGAATGGCGACATAGAACGAGAAGAGGAAGGCGCAGTCAAAGACGAGGATGAGAGCAGCGAGATGACAGAATTCTTTGAGTCCGGATAGTCCGCTCATTGCGCCAACAGTGAGTACGGCGAATTCGATAACGTAATCCCGAACGATGCCACTGCCTGTCTTTTCTACTGCAGCAACGACGATATCGCTTGCAGAGCAGGGGGCGGCCCAGCGAACGCCGACCTTACGAGTGCGGTCACCGGTTGGGCTGCCGATGCCTGAGCTCGTCTCTCTGAATTGGTTGCGATGTGATCTTGGCACGAAGTAGTTCTCCTCGCCTCCAGGACGATCTGGCTGTCCCAGTGGTGCAATGGCGGGATTATCGAAGACGGCTTTTGTGAGGAGAAATGGCTTCTCGAAGCCGACAGTGATGACTAGGAAAGGCAAGGCCTCTGACAGCAGTACTGGATTGACCTTGAGACTCGACAAGTGAGCGATCAACAGAGCCACGAAGAAAGCAAAGGTGGATGAAAGTAGCACTGATGCGCCTGTGCGCAAAAGGGCCGAGCGTCAGGATCCGAGCGATTCTTCGGAGCAGGTCGGGTGAGAGACTTGCCTAGCCAAAATTTGCTGCCCAACTTGCGCATGTTGAGAAAGAGACTGACGAAAGTGCCGTGCATGACGACATAGCCCATGAGCATGACGAAAATATCAGCAGAGTCTGCTTTCTATACGGCACAAACGCGTCAGACGCTCGAATTTAAATACGAAAAGGCAACACTTACTCTGGCTAAGTGTAGAAAGCGCATGAAGAATGCTCTCAAGGCGTATATGACCCATTTCGAGCTCTGCATTTCATCCATCGTCATTGTACCTTCAGGCGACCGTGCTCTGGGGCTGAAGCTGAAGGTGAAGCCTAGGCCTGGCTTGACATCTAAGGGCCTATTGGCCAGCGAAAAGGGCTTCGACGTCACTGCTGTGGCTGTCGGTCGTGCTGGCGAGTCTGCCGTTGAAGGCCTAGAGGCATGTGACGCCAACAAAGGCTCAAGGCGCGATGTATCAGCGATAGCCGCAGCCCACTGACGCACGTCTTCCGCGTCACCCTTGAGCGCAAAGAAAAGGCTGGCGGACTGCTTTGCAGGTGGTATGTAGGCATAATCTCTTTCGCTTCTATCGGTGGCAAAGGAGATGCTGTCCGTCAAGCAAGTCTGGTCGCTCGGATTGGCTCGATAGCACAGTGCAGCGTAGTCTAATGCTTTGTCTGTGCGACCTCTACTCGAATTGATGGCGACGTCGTGCGTCAACACGCTCGCTAGCGAATCAAGGTAAGCCTCGAAAGTCTCTTGATCTGGACTCGTCGGCGTGGGCTGGCCTGCGCGATCAAGAGCGACGACGACCTCTTGCACGACGATCTGATCATCACTGAGCGCTGGAGATGCAGACACCTGTGCCCAGAAGGACTGTCCAGATGTCTTTTCAAAGGTGATCAGTCGCTCGTGCCAGCTTTTGGGATCTTGCCCAACGGCAGTATGAGCGCCCGTAGCTTGATCCGGCTGCCTGAGAAACTCTGACGTCCTCACTATCCTGACGACCTGGAAGTAGCTGAGCGTGACGAGGATGAAGCCCAAGACGACGAGCTCGATAGGATGCTTGGAAGCTACCAAGCTGATCCTTCTCAAAGGCATCGCGATCATCTTGCTCGGCACAAGCACGCTGTGGAGAGCGACACCCTGTCGGCACTGTCAGCAGTCGTGCCTGCTAGCGTCTTCGTTCGCTGCTTGTCGTTTGCGAGCCGGACTATCGTCGCGCCCTAGCCACAATGGCGGTGAGATCGGCTCACTTTACGGCACGCGTGTGGGCGTCGATCCCCAAATAAGCGATGAACCCGAACGCTTGCTCTCTCGCACTGCTGCTGCCACAGGCTCTTCGTGTGAGCCAACTCGTGTCGTGACCAAGTGCGGGCAAGGCTTCGCCGTAAGGCAACTACCTGTGTGCACTGGCTTGAAGTGCTGTTCAGTCGCGGACGCGGGGTCGGCTCAGCAACGCGACGAGGGGCTTGAGCTCAAGCTCGGCAATGCGTAATGCAACAACAATGTATAAGTCTACTGCTTCCTCTGGCCGCTGCTGTCCTCCCCCGACTGTGCATTCTCTCGGTCATAATCGCTCGCGAGCTCTTTACGTACTGTGCCGTCCTTGCACTCGATGACGACAAACTTGCCTTCGCGATACACCTCGTCTTCGTCGTTACGTCGACCGATGGCTTCCTTCATGTCCTTGGAATGAGGATGCTCTTTCGCTTCTTGGTCGTGACCGGTTGCAGTCTCGCTGCTGCCTGAGCTTCCGGCCTCGTCGCCGGCGAAAGCGACCCGCCTGTCCTCGCCACTAGCTCCTCCGCCGCTGCCTGCGCCGGCTTTTGCGGCTCCGTGGGGTCGTGAGGCTGTCCGATGATCATGATCTCCGTCGCCAAAGAAGCCATTCTTGGGAACCTCGTGCGTATGCTCCTGACCATCTTTCAGTGTCGGCGTCAGCGGTCCGCTCTCGACGTCGCTGTTTGCGCGAGTGCCCGAGCCAGAGCTTGTCGAAAAGGTGCTGAGCGTGCGTGTGACGACCTTCGTACCAAAGCTTGAGATGGGCAGAGTGGTGCCATGTACGATGACTGAACACAGAACGACCATGTATACCGTCGGCACAATCACTTCTCGTAGATGTGTGCGTTCCTCTGGCAGCTCTCGCAAGGCGACTTGGGCATAATATACGGCACCAACACCCATGGGACCGAAGAATCCCGCAAAGACTGCCTCTCGGGCGTCGACAATGTCGGGAATCCAAGGGTATGTCAATAAGACCCAGGGCAGTCGTCTGATGAGTAAGATGAGGATGGCGACGACGACAAGTCGCCATGCTGTCAGCTGAAAGGCCATATTGCCAAAGTCTGACCATGGCAGGATTGTGCCGATGTAGATAAAGACAGCCGAATTGACGAGTGACTCGATCAAGTCTTGAAAGCTGTGGTCCTCTGTCTCTCGTCGATAAACGTCATCCCTGCAGCCATGTCAGCGATATGCACATTCGGCTATAAGAGCTTTGCGTACCATGTGAAAGCGTTGCCGACTATGAACGCGCATAGGATATCATCTGACCCCATGAGGCCCTGCACGCCGAGCGTGAAGAACTGTGCATGAATTGTCAGCAAAAATTCGTCTGAGTAGCAAGAAGCTGACAGCTAGACCGAAGCCGTATGACAGGAACGATTCGTGATCTATGAACTGCCGCTTGCGAGCTTCTTGCAAGGTCTTACTTGCGCCCCAGCCGATGATGACGCCAGCCAGGCAGGAAATGACGATCTGGTAGACCCATGTTGCGACTATCCATTGTTGGAGACCTTCAGCGATGGTATGCCCCTCGACACGCCGCTTCATGAGATCTATCGCCAGAAAAATAAAGGGAAACCCGAGACCATCGTTCGCGCCGGACTCGGCGGCGAGGAAATTGCGCAGATGAGTGGGTACGTGCTTCTCAGCGAATCTGCCCTGACAGATGTGTGCATGCGTGAGCAGAGAGCGCGTGTGAACTCGTGTCAGCTCACCTTGAGAGCGCTGTTACTCAAGACGGGATCTGTTGGGGCGAGACAGGCGCCGATGCAGAGCGCCTCGAGAAAGGTGAGACCGGGCACGAGTCCCCAGATGATGAGTGAAGACACGAACCAGGCCGCGGTCATGACGGGCAGCAAGATCATCGCCAGTGACTTCCATGCCTTGAGCAAGTACTTTCCCTGCACGATTTGTCCGAGTGAGCAGTGCTCAGAGTATGTGGAGTCAGACTGACGGGCAAGCTGATGCCACAGAACAAGACTTGGATGCCAATGACGATACGCATGAACTCGTATGTGATCTTGTTCCTCAGCTCTTCGTCATAGTCTGACCAGATCCAAGGCGATATCCAGTTTGTGCCAATGGGTCCGACGATGATACCGACGATGATGGCGATGAGCGCATCTGACAGGTAGAGCTTCTCTTTGAGCGTGTAGGAGCCCAGACCAATGATGACGATGTAGAAGCCCAGTACGGCCAGAGCCGTTGAAATGCTATCGACATCGGTCTCGATAGTAATGACGCCCATCGCGGCTGACAGCGATGCTGAGGCTCTGTCGATCTCGTCAAGGCTTTGTTGGCCCGATGAGAGCGCTAGTGAGGGCCCGGGGCACTACTGTGACTGGGTCGATGTCCGCATTGTGCTGCCAAGAGGTGATAATGGTCGGTGACGAAAATCAGTCGCGAACAAGGAAAAGCGAGGAAAAGCGATTCGAGCTGGCTTGCCACCACGCCCCGGGTGATCAGCACGCTCGGCCTCTTCGGCCATGGGCGAATTCATAGGCGGCTCGCTCAAGCTCAAGGGCAAGAGCGGCAAGAAGAAGCGCTCGTCGACATCGGACGCTTCCCTCCACGAGTTGCCAAAGGGCAGCGCGGTAGCGCGGACTGAGCAGGACGAAGCGCGAAAGACGAATGAGCGCAGTCAGAGCCCTCGGACAGGGACAAGCGAGATAGCTCAGAAAGCTCGCTATGCCCCGCCGCACAAGACTGCTGCTGAGCTGAGGTTCGAAGAGACTCAGAGGAAGCGCGTGAGTGCCCGTACACCGTTTAGCCCGTTCCCACACGCTGACATTGCCCTTCAGCTCGCGGACAAGGTGGCAAAGCAAGCCCAGGTCACTCACAAGGATCGTGTGGCCAGCTTCAACAGCAAGCTAGAGAGCCTGTCAGAGCACTACGACATTCCCAAGGTCGGACCTGGCTAAGATGGATCTTATCCGTCATTCAGAGGAAAGCGTTGTTGTATGTCAAATCCGAATGTAGACAGACTACATGCATGCTGCAATTATCGTCACATCGTGCCCGGCGACGAGAGCGTGTCGCGCCTCTAGTCTCTCTCCTTCTTCATGTCCAGTGCTTGTGAGGCGTCAAAGACCGTCTCATTTGGCGCGCTGAGCGCTGATGGCATGGCAGAAGCATGTGTGACCTCACTCAGGCCTGCACTGTTAGGCTCGCTCGATGCTGCAGGTGCGGGCCGAGTTGGCGGCTTGGACGCCATGCGCTGATCGAGTGCCTTGAGCGCCATCGCCCTGCGGGAGCATCAGCACCCTGCCGCGTGGAATGAAGCTGCAGGCTTGCCTCCTTCGCTCTGCTTCTGCGCGTGAACCGCCAGGTACGCCAGCATATGCGGCTGCTTCTGCGTCGTTGGGCGCCCAGGGCTCTGTGAGTCGCAGCCGTATCGCCAGACTGAAAACGAACTCTGACAGTTTGGCGACATATTTCCTGCCGGATTGCTTCAGTACATTGGCAATTTATGAAAGGGGTATTGCACTGACTGGGCAAAAGGCGGGAACCAGTTTGCAAAGGCAAACGTATCGGAGCGATCCCCTCGGAAGTCTGCGCCCTCGTTCCATTTGACGAATCGCAGATAGAACCATGAGACGAGCCAGCCGAATTGGATCAGGATCCACGGCGACTGGTAGCCGATGATACAGGCTACGTTGGAGACGGCGACATAGATCATTGGCAAGTCCTGCTGGGCTATCTGAAACTACGCACGACCAGAGTGGACAAACTTGCCTTGACCCGACGTTTGACGAGACCACCAAAGAGCTGGACTTGATGCTCCGGTATCAATTGGGTGAACGCGACGAGGAAGCCAGCTTGTAGGCCCATCAAGCCGTGATATGACATGCCGTATCTGGGCAAACAGTCGCGTCAGCTGCTCTTGTGGACGCTGTTGTGACCGCACGACGAACAAGAACAAGCCCGTCCCTTGGAAGAGGATGTGCTCGATGATGTTGACAGCGACCGCAATGACATTCGAAGCCACGGTCACGACGACGATGAACTTGAGGAATTCTGTCGGGCCCCCTGCAATGGGTAGCTGCGCCATGAGTGACCGTGTCGCTTGAGATGCTTGGCCACGGACAAACTCGCTCTAGGTATCGGCCTGCCATGACAAAGGTGAGGACTGAGAAGATCATCTGCGCAGAGGGCGAGGTTGAGCCAATCCTACGGGCGCGAGTGAGGCTCTTGCTGACCTCGAACAGATTGACTTCGACCCAGCTGGAGATGAAGAGCGTCCATGGCTTCCAGATGGCCTGACCGGGAACGAGGACGATCCAGGGATAGGCGAGCGTGCTGTCCATACCGCCGTTGAAGACATCCTTGACATCACGGTCGTCTAGCGATAACCGCAAGCCGGTCAGGATGAGTGACAACAGCACGATCACCACCGTGAAGGCTCGTGTCACGATCGGCACAGTCTGTAGGACTGGCAGAAACGCCATCTCACTGCTACGTCGACCGTCCGTTGGCTCGCGCACTTGGCTAACAAAACGCGACGCGCTCCGTTCTGCTTGGCCAGTCCGAAGTCGCACGTACAACAAATTCGAAAGCCGAGCTCTGTTGGAAGCACGCACGCTTCACGCGGGGCTGCTGTCCATCGAGGCGTTCATCAACTGCCTGCACTGCGGTACCATCTAAGAGCACCGTCTGCACCACCCGAGACGAAATTGCCGCCACCCAGGCGCGAGCCAGAGATGCCCTGAACCTGAGCATCAGGCTGAGGAGGATCCGGGCGCCAAGCAAGCGCCCAGACGTCTCTCTTCTGATCTTGTATCGTCGTCAGTGCACTGCCTGGCATATGGAGATCCCATATCTTGATCGTCCTGCGCCCCAATGTAAGCGAAGTTGAAGGCGATGCTCTCGAACGAACCCGTCTACGCTACCACTGGCGAGAAGACGAGCATCCGACTTGATTGATACCGAAGTGACCCAGCCAGCGTGGCCGGCCAAGCTGGAGACGACACTCTGCCGCGACTTGCGGGCATTGTCACCCGACTGGCTCGCCCGTAGGTCAATGATGCTCATGCGATGATCATCGGAGCCCGTCACAAGCAAGCTCGAATCTGGCGAGAACGCCAGAGAACGGATCGCTGTTGCGTGAGCTGTGTGTGAGGTGTTAAATCAGCATGCCAACACTCTTACAGGAAGAGCTACTAGCCTGGGAAGGACTGCACGATGCGCATCGTCTGGACATCGAGCAAATCGACCTGCCCGGTGTCACTTGCAGTGGCGATGAGCCGACCGTCAGGACTCTATACTCGGCATGAGTCTGGGCTTGGGCTTGTTTTCCTGTAGGGTAAATGACTGACATAGCTGACGCACATCGCGAATTTGCCCCTGCATGTCGTGGCTGCTAGCTCGGTGCCGAAAGTGTCGCTCTTGCTATCAAGTATGCGCACTTTGCAGCCCGTGCCGGCAGTGACCATCTGATCGAGTGTGATGTCGGGATGTAGCGAGACCTGCCACGCGCCCGCTGATAAACCGTATGAGTCTCGAATGGCCCGCATTGCACGTGCCGACTGACCGGACGGTATCGATTTGCTAGCTTGCAAATCGCCTGTTTTAACATTGTAACGTCTCAAGACAGAATGGACAGCGCTCGTGACGAGGAAGCTGGGAGACGTAGGCGAGTGTTCCAGATCGACAGAGACGATGCCAAGCGAACGACTTTGCTCGGTAGATGGGTTTGGCGCGAAAGTACGTAGAGGGACATTGGGATCACTTGGGTTCCTGAGAGCGCTGCGAGTCAATCGCTGAGCTGAGTGTCAGGCGGACAGCTCTGACCATGTCTTCAAGGTCCCATCGCATGATCCGCTAGCGACGAGGCCACTCTTGGACCAATTCAGACACCACACCTCACTGGCGTGACCGACGTCATCCCTGTTCTGTAGACTCGCTGCAGAAGTACCGGAGACGAGGTAGTTGGTCGTGGACTAGATTCGAGAGTCAATCGCTGGTCCTTCCTGAGGGCTGACTCGTCAGACTGACCATCTACTGAGAGGGGCAGGACAGTCGGACTCGAGCAGCAATGACAGCATCGCGCCGAGACTCGATCAACGACTGCATCCCACGCCTACCGCCAGCCAGTCACGGGCAGACAGCCCAAGGCCGACAAGATGTCATATGGCTATGCAGACGATGATCTAGACCTGGAAGATCTGGAGGCAGTCGACACGAGCCCTCAACGACAGTTCAAGGGGAAGGGCAAGGCGACACCACAGATCAACTCAGGCGAGATAGTAGATGCACCTGATGACGAGGGCGAGGACTTCAGCATACCCGCTCATTCTCAAGGAAGCAGCATCTGGCTCGTCAAGGTCCGCCCTGGCTCTGCGCGGGCAGAGAGCAGCATTGATGTACTGTGACAGGTGCCTAACTTCTTGCTGGATCGATGGTCGAGCATCACCGACGAGAATGCCGTCATCGGCAATCTCAGGATCTCCACCGACAGGTACGCCAGCCTTGCGTCATCGCTGAACACTGCTCATCTCGGTGCGCGCGCTCAGCAAAGGACCGGATGGCGAACCCAAGATGGCACTCGTTCTCCCGACCGGTGTCGCAGGCCCGTCATCACGAGCGAGCGGGGACGAGATACCTGCAGAGTATGAGCTCACAATGACGAACAAGGCGACCAAGAACGCCTACGTCTTTGCGGAAAAGGTGTCTACTCCACAGTCATTGGTCGCGCCCAATAGTACCGACGGCGTTCGAGCTGTCCGACGTCAGCATCAAAAACGTCCTCGTCAGTCGACCAGCCTCTCGACATGATTGAGCTGTGTGCTGATAGGGTCATTGCGACAGGCGAACCGACTTACATTGGCCGCGTCGCACACGAATGTCAGGCCCGCCCTGATTTCGAGTCAGACGTCTACCGAGCCATCATCCGCAAACGAATCGAAGTGGCAGAAAAGCCCAAACGAGTCGTTCAGGCACTCAACGAGGACATGGCTACCTCTAACAGACTGGCCTCGGGTGCTCTGCGACTGAAGCAATCGCTCATGACGCCTAGTTTGGTCGTCCGTCACCTTTGCCCTGCGTATCGAGCGACAGACTGATGTATCCAAATCGAGCAGAAAGCAAGGCCAAAAACAGCGGCTGATCAGAAGCTGGCTCGCGCGCCTCGAGCAGAAGTCACGGATCAGATCATGGCCCTCTTCTCCACTCACGAATACTGGTCCTTGCGTAACATCGTAGGCTTCCTTCCACTGCATGTCAGCGCAGCTCATCGCGCACGCTGCTGCAGAAAGAGAGAATTGCGCAACCCGATGCCTGGCTGAAGGAGATCATGACAGACGTCGCCATCATGAACGCAAGCGGGCCTTATGCAGGTCTCTACTCGCTCGCTCCTGCCTTCAAGTCACTCGCAGCCGCCAAAGCAGTCCAAGAGGCACCCGGTGGTCGCTCAGCCCCTCTGCCGACTGCAGGACCGGCACATGGCTCACTGAAAGACGAAGATCTGTCCGACGACGAGATGGAAGCTGTCTCGTGATCACCGACAGCATCGCACGACAGAGGGTATCCAGATACATTGGTCATGACAGCGGCTCCGCGAGCAAGCCAAAGTACAGCAAAAGTCGTCACGATAGCATGATTCTGCAACATCTGATTCGTCCAATGAACTTGCGTTGAGCTTTTGGTTTGGGTACTGAGCATGCGGGGTACTTGAGCTCCCAGGAGCAGGGGCTTATGCCTTGCTTTTGCTGCGTACGTGCATCAATATCTAGTACGAGTACCGTCTGATCTGTCTCACGGGTTGTCGGGATGACTGCACATCAGGACAGGATCAGCTGCGACCTGGGAAGCGATAGCGCATGACCTACGTCTTCCATTGCTGAGCAGCCAGCGTGAAGCGCTCCTTGTGGGCCATGTCGGGATGTTCATCCTTGATGCGTCCAAGGGCTCCCTGCAGCAGACGGCAGCGGCATCAGAGACAGCACATCCCGAATGAATGACGGTCTGCGCGGGGCAAGTCCGACACACAGAGAGGGGTTGCACTGATGCAGACATGATACGAAGGTATGGTCAGACTGACCTTCATGTACTTGTTGTAGGCTGATCTCTTCTTGATGGCACCACCCGTAGCTGCTGACGAAGTTGTCAGATCGGCATGGTACTTTGAACGAGCTTGCGATCCGAAGGCAGCAGACATGTCAACAAGACGGGCCAAAGCGCCCAGTCTCAGTGCATTGGATGATATCGTATGGAGGAAAGGCTCGCTTGATGCGGAGGAAGCGGCAAATGATGCTGGGGCACCACGCTCCATAGCATTGTCCTTGTTCGACCACTTGTGCCCAGGCCCCTTCTAATGTTTCGTCGCGGCTCGTGGACGTCGACGGATCGATCGTGGTCGGCTGGACATGAAGACGAGGACTCACCCTTCTTCTTTGCGACCATCCTTGCACACTGGGCACTCGTCGGGAGTGAGCGCTTCTACAAACCAACAGGCGCGACTTGGAGAAGAAATTCGAGCGTCGAGGCGACACGTGGCACGTGCTGGGTGCTCCTGCACTCTTGCTCCATCCATGCCGCCTTCGCACGATGTGACGTTCAAAGTCGAGCATGGAAGCCTCTCGGAGCCGACCAAAGCACTTCTGGCTCAGCAAATGCAGCTCAGACACAGCGATATGCAGCTACCTCTTCCCTTCGTGGCCGACTTTACGCCTTATCTAGATCCAAAGATGACCGTCCATACGCTCTGGTTCGATCACGATCTGGCCTGTGTGGGCGCGCTCAAGCTGCTAGACGATGGCGAGACCGGCGAGCTCAAGACGTTCCGCACGCAGGACAGGCATCTGCGCAAGGGAGCAGCGACGACTCTGCTCAAGCACATCACCAAGCAATCCCGCACACAAGGCCTCTCGAGGCTATCCCTCGAGACAGGGACGATGCCTCGGCTATATCCAGCCGTAGAGCTGTATAAGAAGCTTGGCTTTACTGTGGGCGAGCCCTTTGCCGCCTACACTTATCGCGGCGACAATCAGTTCTTGCATCTTGTTTTGTGAAGCATGGCACGCTGTGTGGTCGACGAAGAGGAAAGCTTCAACGTGGACACACTGACCTTCGAGATTCCCCCGACTCGGACTCAAGACGACTTTGACGACTCTCCTCGACTCGCGCATTGCAGTGCTTCTGCATACGCGCATGAGCCGGACAGCAGCGTCTTGCCGCCATGACTCGAGTCCCACAGTACAGTGCGTAAGCATCGTTGGCGGCAAATGCCTGTCTTTGTATAACGAGAGGCACGTACTGCTAGCTCGCTCGTGCAATGCATCACACGAACAACGTTCGATACTTGCCTCCTTGGCCACCCTGAGAATCGCGGCAAACCTGCCATCAAGCTCTCGCGAAACGGATGGCTCCGAGATGATCAAAGTTGAATGTGACATCGCTGCCTGACTCGAAAACGCAGTGCGCTGCCTTGAGAGCGCACTTGACTCCCAGAACGAGCTTGCCAGAAGGGATCATGGTGGCCCTGACTGTGCCGCGATAGCTGCGCGGTGCTCTGATCCATGGGTATTTCGTAAAGAGCGCATTAGCCGTCTCATCGGTAAAGATGTAAAGATTGCCTGGGGGAAAGCCTCGATGCTCCTCCTCGAGCAGTTTGAAAGCATGATTCATCGACTGGAGTGCTGCGAGCTGATCATTCGAGGTATTCCTCAAGCATCTGGCCGTAGACAGCGAAGTCCCACTGCATGGGAGCGATCTTGCGGCAAAAAAGTGACACCAGAAGCGTAACATCCTCTCTGGTTCAAGACTGCCTTGAAAACGAGCTCGTCGCCCACATTCATGCGGTCAAAGTGTCTTTTGCAGATTTTCAGGCTTTCCAGGGATGCTTCGTCGTGACCCGCGCGGGCTTGTAGGTAGGTGTCTACGGCATCAGAGACAGGTTCCCACAAAGCATCGGTTGGCTCGTCATCGGGGAACACGAAGATGCCGCAATGTCGCATGATCGTATCTTCTGGGCAGGAGACGGTCGCAACCGTTGCAATGGAAGCGCGAGGTCCGTATGGCGAGCTTGCTCGGGAGATTCGGCGATACCTGTCCACTTGGGCCGCCGATCAGTACACAACCTTGAGGAGCGAAAGTGTTTCTGCTGACGCTGCTTGCGCTGTCGGCGGGTCAAGACTTGTTTCACTCGACACGTGATTGGGAGTCAGACGCTGATGAGAAGTAGGACGAGCTAGCTGCAAGGCCGCGGTAGGACGCTAGAGTGACAGTCGCGACATGGAGTGTTCGATCGCAGAGGCGTTCCTTCTGACTGCTCTGCCATGTCACGCGACAAATGTTAGCATGACAGCCAGGGCTGACCGAGTTCAGTATGAATATCTCTTAGATGATCAAGAAGCGAGTTATATGTGACTTTGTTTGTTCGTACAACCTAGAGTTACAGCCAGCAAGCATCGTGAACATAATGTTAGCAGACTGATCTATGACGTTTCTGTCATCGGCTTTGGTTCGATCTGATCCCGCAGACTTGGATCTTGTTCGACCGGTGGTCCTACGAACCAATGTCGTGCGCCGATACCAAAGGGGAAGACCCAATATAAAGCAGTGACGAAGAGACAGAAAGCAATGACGAGCACGGCATAGTTGGCCTCTGAGAAGCTCGTGATCGAGCTCGCTGGGAACATCGCAATGACGGTCATGAAGACTGTCGCGCCATGGTCAGCAAGGCTCTGATGACCAAAGAAAATGCGCATACCCATCCATACGACGGAAATAAGATAGATGACAAAGGAGAAACGGCCGAGATGCCAGGGTCCCTTGCGGAAGTCTTTATTGTAGTCGTAGAAGCCGTATCGACAGATGGGCGGGACCGAATAGCCCAGATACATGCTCACAATACTGCGTTTCCTCATCAGCAACAGGCACGCGCGAATCGCACGCCACTGACCTGACCGAGAAGATGGCACTGCTCGAATAGTCTGAAGAGGCAGAGATGGCTGTGAAGAGCGTGGTGACGAAGGCAGTATACATCGTCGCATTGATGGGGATATTGGCGCGCACTGTCTTGCACCAGCCGCTGAAAGGCAGAGCGTCGTCGCGCGAGAAAGAGCTGCCGTCTTGTCAGCATGTGTCTGATCGCTCAAGGAATGACTCACAAGACCTGACGTGCGCTTGCAAGCAAAAGAGAGGTTCCGAGCGCAATTTGAGCCAGGATGATGAAAATCCACATGGCAATCGCGCCGCCTTTGCCGAGCGAGTTGTAGAAGACCTGTGCCAAAGGGTTGCCAAGGTCTGTATCGCTGATCGCTTCCAGATCTGTACCCATACTGAACGTGATCGCACCGAGGCAAATGGTGCCGAACACGCCAGCGATGGAGATGGATTGATAGAGTGCTCGGGGGACAGCCACTTGAGCGTTGCTGCACTCTTCGCTCAGTCGAGTCAGACTGTCAAAATTGGCGATCGTCCAGGAGGCGCCGAGCAAGCCGTAGACAAAGGCAAAGCCGCCATTCCAGCCAAGACCGGTCTCAAAGTCGCCAAGAGCAAAGCTCGCACTGTTGCGATATTCTCCGGGGGTAGCAATAGGCACGGCTATGACGACGGCCAAGATGAGACCGATATTGAGCGCGAGGAAGAGCAATTCGGCCCGTCCGACAGCCTTTGTAGACAGGCAGCAGATCATCGTCTCTAGCAGTGTCACCGCTGTGCACACACCAAAGACAGCGCCATTCGAGTATGTGAATGAGCCTTCCGTCTTGATTGTAGCTGTGGTGAGAATGATCTGGGCGGTGGCCCAATTGACAGAGGCGAGCGCCGTTGTCGACGTGACGGTGGAAAGATAGCCGACGGTCCAGGAGATCTGTCGGCGACACCAAGGCGGCGAAAGCTTGTAGGACCAGAGATAGATGCCTGCTGCACTGGGCATTGCGCTTGCCAGCTCGCCCATCATGAGGCCGATGGTGACGATGAAGATCGATGCAACGAGCCAGCCCCAGACCATGGCCACGGGACCGCCTTCGAGTGAGTAGGCAAAGACGACGGCGAGGCCAGGCACGACGGCAAAGATGCTGAAGCCAATGGAGAAGATCTCTAATCCCCCCAGGTCTCGCAAGAACTGTTGCTCGATACCGAGAGCAGCGAGTGCCTGTGCATCCGCTTCATCGCTCGACACGAAGCCAGATTCAACGACATGGCTCGTAGGCTGCTTGCTATCTGTCGTCAGGCTCTTTTTGAGCACCGCAACGTCGCCCGACGACTGCGAAGACTGCTCAATTGACGTTCGTTGCAGCTCCTGGGCTGTCATGCTGTCCAGGCGTCCAGAGCTTCGAGGAGACAGTAGCCGAACAAGATAGGAACGCCAAGGGTCGCGCCCACACTCATTTGCGTTTGCGATAGGGAAGGCGGGCTGGTCTCTCCGTCTCCGCGCGTTTCCCTCGATCAAGCGCATTCGCGGGAACAAGCTCGCACGCGCATGCTCGCCAGCTCCACGAAGCTTGTACGCTTGGCCACGTATACTCGTCTGAGTCGCTGCACATCGACTGCACGCCGAGCTGCACCTATACGCAAGATGAGCTCTGCCGTCCCAACTGTCGAGATTGGCAGCTATAGCGTGCCAGTCGGCCTCTTCGTCGGCGGCCAATTCGTGCCAGGCGAGTCTGAAGAGCGCAAGTGAGCATAACGTTGATCTGTATACACTGCAGGACATGGAGACTCGCTAGACACAGTCAATCCGGCGACAGAAGAGACGCTCGGTACAGTACAGACGGCCAATCAGGCAGATGTCGACAATGCCGTCGCTATCGCTCGAGAATGCTTCGAGACCACTTGGGGCACCAACACCGCAGGCACAGAGCGAGGGCGACTCATGTTCAAGCTCGCAGATCTCATGGATGCCGCCACAGAGGTTGGTCGATCATCCTAGAGTCTCATGCAAGCTGAGCAGATCCACACGTGTAGGAGCTAGCTGCCATAGAATGCGCAGACTCGGGCAAGCCGATCAGCTGGTGCAAGGCAGATATCGGCGACGCCACGACCTGTCTGCGCTACTTTGCCGGCGCGGCAGATAAGATTCAAGGCGCGACCATTGAAGTTGACGACCGGCAAAAGTATGCTTCAGTGCGCAAGGAACCCATTGGCGTCGTTCTGCAGATTTGCCCCTGGAATTATCCCATCGTCATGTGGTCGTGGAAGGTCGCCCCTGCACTCGCTGCAGGCTGCGCCATCATCTTCAAACCCGCTGAGAATACGCCGCTCTCGACACTCAAGCTTGCCGAGCTTGTCCACGAGGCAGGCTATCCAGCGGGCGCCTTCAACGTCCTGAACGGTCTCGGCAAGACGACGGGTCAACTACTCGTCGAGCATATGGATATCGACAAGGTCGCCTTCACAGGCTCCACCGCGGTCGGCCGACAGATCGCCATCACTGCTGCAAAGACAAATTTGAAGCGAGTCACTCTCGAGCTCGGCGGAAAGTCGCCCAATATTGTATTTGCATCTGCGAATCTCAAGGAAGCGGCGAAATGGGTACGTCTCGTCTCGCGAAGCCTGGAAATGACGACTGATGAACGACTTGCCGGCAGGCTGCGTTTGGTGTCTTCGAGAACATGGGACAGTCCTGCACTGCCGGATCCCGCGTGCTCGTACAAGAATCTATCTATGACGAGTTCATCAAGCTGTTCGTACAAGCAGCTCAAGCGGTCAAGGTTGGCAATCCACTCGATGCCGATACCTTTATGGGTGCACAAATCTCAAAGACTCACTTTGAGCGAATCATGGGCTACATCGAGAAGGGCAAGCAACAAGGCGCAAAAGTTGCAACGGGTGGTGTACGAAAAGGCACAAAGGGGTACTTTGTAGAGCCAACGATTTTCGAGAACGTATCTCAAGAGAACGCTATTGCGATTGACGAGATCTTTGGACCGGTCGCAGCTGTCATCAAGTTCAAGGACGAAGCGGAAGCGATTCAGATTGCCAATGCAACGGATTATGGACTCGCAGCCGGCGTCCACTCAACAGACGTCAATCAAATACATCGCGTCACCCGCCGGATCAAAGCAGGCACGGTCTGGATCAATCAATACGTCGCTGCAGACGCCAAGATACCCTTTGGTGGCTACAAGCAATCCGGTTGGGGTAGAGAACTCGGCCTGCAAGGACTGGAAGCGTATCTGGAGACTAAATCCGTGCATCATTACTACGGCGACGACCTCGATTGGCCAATCATACTGTAGATCACAACACGACAACCAATGAACGCACAGAACATCGAACACAACCTCAGCGAACGCGAGTGTACGTGAAATGCATTGACGGGTAAAGTTGATCAAGCGCAGCAAGCGTTGTCTACGTGGACGGCATGACCGTTACTGGAGTCTTGAGCTGCTGTCAATTGATCAGTGGAGCCGTGTTCGTGAAGTCTGGACTTTGCATCGATTGTGCTCGGCACGTCGAGTGCCGGATTGACATTGAAAAAGCCTACTGGCTTCAGCGTGACCGAAAGATGCTCGACCTGCTCCACAAGGTCAACTTCCGCGTGAGCCCTGTCAGAGCGTACGTACGGGCATGACAGGGAAGTCCTCGGGTCGTGCGATATGCGACGTGCCGAACGTCAACCAAATGAGGATATCCTCGTCGTCAATCTTCTGATCGCCTTCGACCCAGGCCTGCACGGTATCCTTCGGTGTGACCATCGACTGAGTCGCCCACTTGCCCGCGGGCCACTGGCGGTCCGGCTTGTTCGGTGTAACCCAGAGTGAATGCTTTGCAAAGGGCGCTCTTGTAGCAACGAGAGAGTCTGGCTGAGCAAGCAAGGGTACAATGTCCTGTTTGCATGTCAGTCGAATCCAGTGACAGATCGCAGCACATACTTTGCACATGATCTTCCAGCCAACGGGCTGCTTGCTTGAGTAGTGCGTCTTGCCGGGCTGAATCATCGACCAGGAGCGGCTCTTTGAAAAGTCTGCATCTCTGACGCCCTCCTTTGTCGTCTTGAGCAGTGTCTTCTCGCTCGTCCAGCCATTGCCGAAATAATTCTCCTTTGAGCCTGTCTTTGCCTTCATAGGTACAATGTCTGTCTCTACGACACTATTCCTGATGCCGTCGATCATCGGATCTATGCGCAGCGAGAACAGATGCTGATGGTGATGTGCATTGAGCCTTGGCGCAACTTCGACACCATGCGCGCCTGCCTTTTCGCCTTCGGCAAGCACGTATATATTGAGCATACCCGTGAGCTTGGTCACGAGTGTCAGTGTGCCGTCTTGTAATAGCTCATAGCCAAAGCTGTATTCGTAATTCGCCACGGTGCAGACAAAGCTGACGACAAGCTTGCGGGCTCGGGTGGCATGTGCTTTGCCACCGGGTCTCAGATCGCTATGCTTCCAAAGCAGACCGGCATCTTCCTCGTGGATACAGACAGCATTCTTGATCGTCACAGGGTTGCCTGCATGATCAGAGCAGACCGTGTCAAGGTACTGAATCGTGCCAAGGCAGTCACAGCCGAGTGAAAGTGAATTCGCAACTGTGCCCATTCCGTATTCGGAGCTGTCGAATGCGCACTTTCTTGGCGCTGGCCAGGCGGGCTCGCCATAGGGGACGACCATATCGGCGATGCTGATTGAACGATACAGGGGTCTGATCGTGCCATCGTCATTGTAGGTCACTGTGTTCAGAGTGACACCCTCGCGCCAATTGAAGCCAATATGAAAGTCCCACTTTTGCCAGCTGACATGATGTCCGTCTATCTTGAAGCTGACACCCTCTGGCTGTACGACATGAAGCGGCTTGATGTCGTCTCTATACTTGAAGCCAGACTGCTTGTCAGCGAGCAAGGGCCCAGGCAGATAGTCGAAGGGCTGCATAGGGGGCGCAATGCGGTCTCGCCCAGCAGCCTTGAGCGCGTCCTGGTCTAAGCTTGGCGGAGCAGTCGTACCTGCTGATGAGATTGGATGTTGCGAGGTGGATTGTGTTGGAAAGTCAATGTGAATGACCTTCATAGCGTTCGAGTCGATGACCGGGACGAAGTCAGCAGGGTGGGCATAAAAGTTGCCTTCGTCGCGGACACGGAAGTAACAGAAGCCCTGTTGTAATCGAATGCCTTCGAATCGAGTGGTAATGCCTATCGCCCATCCATCTACAAAGAGCTGGTCTGGCTCAAAGCCAACATCTCTGCAGAGCTGTTGCACTTTTGGGTCTGCACGAATGACGGTCTCGCATTCGAAGAGTTCCTCGACAGTGATAGCGGGCTGCTCGTGCTCCTCGAGCTGCTCAAAGTCATCTATGGTGACCTTGAGCGACTCGTCGAGCGTACTCCTGACGACGTATGACAGGCCGCTGGCTGCATTGATGATGCAAGTCTCTGCACATCTCGCGAGGGAGACGGACTTGTCAGGCTTGAAACCGCCAGGCGTGACCTCCTCTGGGCAAGTCGGTATGCCAAGATAACGCAAGAGAGCGATCTTGTCTTGTGGCTCGTGCAAGGTCACATAGACGATCTTGAAGGCTTTGGGACCGGCAACATGTTCGACAAGATACTTGAGCACAGCTTTAGAGGTTGCTGAGATCTCTGCGCCCGTCAGAGGGTCGAGAGGATGTCGGCTTGCCTTGGGTTTGCCATTGAGCTGCTTTGTGCCGTTCACGCTCACTGCAGCGGTCGTATTGGTTGTGCCGTCATTCGCCATGATGGTATGATTGCTCTGAAGTCTGCCAGCGCCCTATGCCTCTGATCAATGTGTCTTGGCTGGCACGGAGCTCGGAGCGCGCCCACGCTGGCTCATGATCTCAGACACGCCTGGCTGCAGCTGGCCGATCATCGATCAGGTATGGACGATCACTCGGCCATGAAAATCTACATTCAGTATCTTTCCCACGCTCTGGCCGGGAGCACCCGCCGCATGACATGCCAATGTTCTACCGAGCTGAGCGATTGTTCCACATCGAGCGCGCTCGTGTCCTTATCAGTGAGCAGGACCGGAGCGTATTCAGATATGCTTCGCAGATCGATGTCGTTGTCTTGCATGCTCTCAAAGACGCGATGCCGTAGAGGTGATGAAAGGGAGTCGGAGTCGTGCAGAGGACGCAGTGTGATTGGGCGTGAAGGTGAGCAGAAGATGACCTACTTGGATCTGAGATAGACCTCGGACTCATGCGAGACACTGACCATGTTCTGTACATCGTCAGCGGACGAAGCTGAGCCGTCTGCAAAAGCCTTGCAATGCTGGAAAGAGGCGAGTATAGTGTGCAGTACGGCCCGTGTGCCAGGCGAAGTGAGATGGCCAACGAAGTTCTGTCCGCACACTAATGTCAGACTTGCAAGCGAGACGATGATCGACCGACCACAGCGAGAATGCCATCTTTGCGAAGAGCTCCCTTGATCTCGCGCCAGTGCTCAGCAGTGAACAGTGATGATCTGCTCAAGTCAACCTCAGGTCAGGTAAATCGCATGGTGCTCACGGGACAGATCCGCCGGTGAACTGCAAGACAATGTGAGATCAGTCATGATGGAGCAGCAGGGAACGTACTACGTCGTGAATGATGTAATCGTACGGCTCCGCTTGACGCGCAGCATGCTGTGTGAGATATTGACGTGCGTCTTGTATGTGAGCGCCGCCTCGAGGTGAAGGCAAGCCGAAGTACTCTTGCGCGTATCGATAGATAGCCGGATCGATCTCCACGATTGTCGTATTGAGACCATGCACATGCAGCGCCCGAGCAGAAATGCCAGCACCTAAACCGATCAGAAGGGCGCGGGGCGATTCGTCATGCTTTGCTGATCGCTCGACGAAGCGAATAGCTTCTTGCAGGATAAAGGTCGCATAGACCGACTCGGGTCCAGAAGGGCCGTCCGTATTGATCCAGACACCCCCGAGGAGCGAATGATCGCATCTCATCGCTCTAATCCAGGCATCGCTATTGTCGAGCCGATATTCGGCGATTTGGACGAGACCCGTCGTGGACCATACTTGGTCGAACACGCGCACGCCGTCTGTTTCCTTCCGACCCGATGAAGACAGTTTGCCGCAACCGACAGGCCTAAGATGGTACGACGCGTACGGGACCACGGCACTCAAGGCGACGATGAGGGAGAATCGAAAACTGATACGCTTGAACCCTTTTGACTGCGTGACTCGGGAAAAATTTGGTGATGAAAGGTCGCTGATTACACTACTGACCGCACTGAGGCTGAAGCAAGTGGTGAGTACAAGAAGCCAGGCAGCTTGCTCGCAATGAGGAATTCTCGCCACAGAGGGCCTGAGCACGATCGAGCCAAATGTGATGAGGATGAGCGAAAATTTTCTGTAGGATCTGAAGTTGGACCAGGAAGCAAGGAAATTGTGCAGCGGTAGGGTGAGCATGGCCTGAGCCGAGAGTGCGCCGACAGTCGGTCCCAGATAAGTCGATAATGATCTTGCCCAAGGGCCTGAGCGCGTCATTGCAACCACAACAGTAGCGAGAAGTCCGGCCAGATGCCTGTCATCACCGAAAAGAGGACACAGGTGGGTCGTGCTGGCTGCAATGACTGCGAGGAGGGTTCCATGAGCGTCGGCTGCAGAGCCGTAGAGTGGTCTCAGCTGAGTGGCATTGTTGTCCATCGTGAGAGTGAGGAGCAGCGTTGCGAGTGTGAGACGAAAGGCACAGTGCAAGGGCTTTGTGCTGGGCATGACGATGATGACGAGGCTGAGCCAGTCTGACGGCTGTTGACTTTTCGCGCCAAAGCCAAACGCGCGCGAAACTCCGCGACTTCTGGCGTATCGGCGCGGGTCGATGGGCGGTTGAAAGTGCACGGCCCTTTGCATCAAGACCAGACGAGGCCATCAGGATCGGAGAGATGGCGACGATGACGATGAACGGGTACGCCAACGGACACAGCAACGGCCACGCCAGTCACAACAAGCCCGGTGAAAAGGTGGACGATGGCCATATTCCGCTCGGCAACCCCTCCGTGGCGACGTACGATCGCTCCTCTGTCTCTACGTCAGGACAGGGTACGCTAGCCACACTTGAGCCGCCTGCCGATGCGGTCCACATCACGCCATCGATCGCATTCGATGATGACCCAGATTGGGTACCTGATCCTAGCGACCCTCACTGTCTCAAGCATGCCCAGTTCGGTCACTGCGACAACGAAGCGTATCGGTATGAGTCCCGATACCAGCCTCTGGAGGATCTGAGCGATGCCCTTTCTGCCAATCTCAAGAAAGGCGCCTCTCACGCCGCCGGCACGAGAAAGTCAGCACACCATCTGCAAGCTGGAGGATCAGAGCCGCTCGAAGAGCCAAGCTATATGATCTACTTTCAGACCTATTTCTCCTATCTCATCTTGATCGTCATCGGTCACATGCGTGACTTTGTCGGCAAGAGAACCCACAAAAGCTCGTACAAGCATCTCATGGCATACAACGTCAGTTCTCCCATGTCTGTCACATGAACGCACGCTGACACAGGCTTGCGGGCAGGGATATGCGGCGCTCAATTCGGATTTCGACTCGTTCTACACGCGCCGGCTCAAGACGCGTCTAGACGACTGTTTCTCTCGCCCCGTCACAGGCGTGCCCGGCAGGACGATCACCTGCCTCGATCGAACCTCTGACGATCACTTCAACTCGTTCTCTTTCACAGGAACGACGACACAAGCGCTCAACATCTCGTCCTACAACTATCTCGGCTTTGCACAATCGCGAGGTGCATGTGCCGATGCTGCAGAGGCCTGCATCAAGACATACGGTATCGCTTCAGGCGGTCCACGTCTAGAGGCTGGCACATCAGATCTGCACCTCGATGCAGAGAGGCTCGTCGCTCGGTTCCTCGGCACAGAGTCGGCCATGATCGTCTCGATGGGTTTTGCGACCAACTCGACAACCTTGCCTGCTATCTGCTCAAAGGGCTGTCTCATCATTTCGGACGAGCTCAATCATTCGTCTATTCGATTTGGCTCCCGTCTCTCGGGCGCGATGGTGCGACAGTACAAGCACAATGACATGGACGATCTCGAAGAGCTCCTCCGCGAGTGTATCTCACAGGGCCAGCCAAAGACCCACCGCCCCTGGCGTAAGATCCTCCTGATCGTCGAAGGTCTCTATTCGATGGAAGGCACCCTCGTCAACTTGCCTGCTATCGTAAATCTGAAGCGAAAGTACAAATTCTTCCTCTACGTCGACGAGGCTCACTCTATCGGCGCACTCGGTCCAAGGGGCAGAGGTGTCTGTGACTACTTTGACGTCGATCCGGGCGAGATCGACATCCTTATGGGCACCTTCACAAAGAGCTTTGGCGCCGCTGGCGGCTACATCTCAGGCAGTAAGGAGCTCGTCGACAGTATTCGACAGATCTGCCACTCACAGCTCTATACCGAGGCCATCAGCCCACCCGTCGTGATGCAGATCGTGACATCGATGGCGTCTATCATGGGACCCGAAGCAATCGACGTCCTGCCCCACCTTGCCAAGACGTTGCCGCCTCATCTCGCAGACGGATCCGAGGGTCGCGAACGGTTGCGCAGGATCGCATTCAATGCGCGCTACCTAAGTGCAGCGCTACGCAAGCTCGGCTTCATCATCTATGGCCATCGGGATTCGCCCATTGTGCCTCTGCTCATCTTCTCGCCTGGTAAGCTGCGATGGTTCAGCAAACTGATGCTCCACCGGTGGGGCATCGTCGTCGTCGTGGTAGCCTACGTAAGCTCGTCAGCTCAACATGGCACGTCCAGCGCTAATGACTTGCGAGCAGCCTGCGACGCCTCTCGTTTCCGGACGAGCACGTTTCTGCGTGTCAGCGGCGCATACAAAGGACGATTTGGATACCGTCATCCGAGCCTGTGATGATGTCGGCACCATCATCGGGCTCAAGCTCGGCGGCGGCAAGCGATGGACTGTTGAGCAGATCATCAACGCCCCGGTGCAAGAACTTCTGGCAGACTAGATGATTCCTGATAACCCGGTAAACCTATGTGAAATTGCATCTGTACATCATGTGATGCGAAGGGTAGACTCGGATAATGGAGGAAGAAAGCAAGAATCAGATGCCATGGGGGAGCGTGTCCAGATTGCAAGCAAGCTTGTGGCTGCAACCTATGCAGATGCTCGAGCGGCAGTCGGACAAGCGAGCACCCGATACTATCGAGGCAATCGCAATTGGTTTGCCGTGACAGGACGCGAGCACTTGGCTCTATACAGCAGGACAGACCACCCGTACTGCAAGAGCAGCGCCAGACTCTTTGCTCAGCCTAAGCTTCGCGTAAGAGTCCTGAACGCGACAGTGCATCGTCCGGCATTCGCTGACACTACCCGAAGGCAAGCCGTTGCTCGTGCGTTTCGAGTCTGTCACTCTCGCATTGACGACGGTCAATGGGTCGAGCTTGCACCAGTCTACGGAGCTGAAGTCCCGGCCCGAAGGCAGTCTGTATCTGTCATGGCAGATTCGATGCACCACAGTGCGGCGTCCATGACTGGCACTCAACTTGAGCCTCTGTCTGATGAGATTGACAGCCGTCTTGCAGGCGTAGACGCGTAGATAGAGAGGGACAGCATCATCACTTTCTGGAGCTCGAACGCGCGCGAGATCCGAGATCCAAAGCGTGCGACAGTCGGACGGGACAGTCAGCCAGACTGAAGGGTATTTCTGCTTCAGGAACCCCGCGGGGGAGCCCCTCCGCTTCCTCGACGGACCACCTCTGACAAACGCCCTTTCCGTTCCGATTGCGAGAGACGGAAGCATCTTGTGCGATGTAGATGAGCTCGAGCGAGCGCCAGAGAGGTCAGGACGATCGAGTTGGCCTGATAAACCATTGAGAAAGGGCCAATGAATCGCAACTGAGTCTTCGAACAAGTCCGCAAGGGAGCAGGAAGAAGTCTCTAGGGTTAGGGAACGCCAGCTTGCTAGACATCAAAGCCGTAGCAGCCGACGAATGCAGAGGCGCCAGCCCGTCTTGCTCGCTCTGTCTGCTTTGGGCCTGCAAGATCCCTCTGGCGTCGAGCGAGCGAGGAGAGACGCGCGTCGACGACGACGACGACAGGATCAGGCTCACGGTCATTCGCTGACATCACGACCTCCTCATGTCGCTGCCACGCTCCTCGTACGATCCTCGGCGAGTCTGTCTGATCTCCCTGCCACGGATCACCCTAGGGCCGAAGAAGCGTGAGTTTGGCGTCTACGCTAGCGGTGCACTGGTACGCTCGAGTCGCACGACGGATCCCCTTGGCTCGAGCTTACAGGGAGGCCCATGTCAGTTTGCCATAGGATGGTGGTTCTTTCTCGACGCATGCGTACAGAGCTCGCACTCCCATCCGCCCCCCGATGCACCCTACGACAGCGTACCCGTTCACGTACGATTTGAGGACTGGCTGCCTGGCTTGTTGGCCACTCTGGGCATGATCATCGTCAACCTGATCGACAAGCAAAGGCTCGACAGCGACGATGAAGGGGGCATGCTCGGCGGCGTGGCATGGAAAGCGAGGCTATTCCTGTTCATCGGGTTTGCCATGATGGCCGCCGGCCTGGCTGGTTCAATCGTTCGTCAAGCTGACGACCTGCTCGCCCCTTCATGAGCTGAGCGTGAGATCTGCTGACAGGCATTCTTGGTGATCAAGTACATCATACCAGATTACAGCGCAGAGTACGGCTTCACGACTTATTGGGGAATAGCAAATGTCGTCCAAAACGTCTGCATCATGCTCAGGTGAGCAGGACACCAATCTCTGTGACAAGTCATCTTCCTAACCCTGCAAGCAGTGCGAGCATACTGTGGGTAGCTCAGAACGCAGACAGCGAGTACGAATACAACCTTGCGCTGTAAAAGACGATTGATGACGATGTAAGATGTGATGCATTGGCAAGTGGGACACAGACTCAGACAATCATTTGCTTGCGCCCAAAACCTTCTGGGTCTGCGTTCGGAGTCCCATGATGGAAGTAACAAAGCCGGCCAGGCCGAGCTGGCCATCGTTGAGGACGAGCCAATTGAGGCTGGCAGATGGCAAGAGGATGTCGAGCGAGTCCTGTACGAGCTGGTACTGGACTGCAAAACGCTGTGCAGCAATCGAACGGAGCTCGTTCTTGCGCTCGCTCTCCTTCTCGGGCGAAGGGCGAGGTTTGCGCGCCTTGATCTCCTTGACGCGCAGATCGCGCATCTTGTAAGCGCCCGACAAGAGCGAGCAGGCTGTCCAAGTCGATCGATTGAGCTCGATGTCACTGAGCTCAAACAATCTGCGACTGACCTAGACCGAAGAACCAGAAACGTGCAGCGTTTCTATTGATGCGGCTGATCGTGTCCTTGTCGAACACCTTGACCTTGGCGCCATGGACCTGCCCGACTTGTGAGCCTCCGAGATATGAGGGAGAGAACGCAGCTGACCCAAGCGAGTGTGTCGTGGACGAGGTAAGCGGCATAGCCGAGCTGTCGTCCAATGGCGGTGACGCGCAAAACAGGATCACGTTGGTCGACTGCTTTGATGGCCGACTGCAGATGCTCGAGCGGCTTGCCAATTCTCATGACTGCCCCTCTGCTCAGCCTCTTCTCTGCGCTGAGACTGGACAAAGAACACACGCTTCCGGCTTAGACCGAGTGCGCTCTTGAGGTTCTGGAAGCGCTCGATAGTAGGGCGAGTGTAGCCCATTCGGAAGCAGTACCATGCCAAGAACCGCGAGAAGTATTGGATCGTTCTGTCGAGCAGCAGGCAGTCAGCTCTGCACGGTGAGAGGAACTCGCCGATACTGACCGGTAAGTCTTGTCGCGGCCGACTGTTGTTGACCAGACCTTGAGCGTTGACGAGACGAAAGGGTGCAGGATGACCTGCAAATCTGTCAGCTGGGATCGCAGCAGCCCGTGAGGGATCGATACCTGATGTGCTACCGTCATCTTCGTGAGCGCTTTCAATCTGCCTGCGTTGTGAATTCTATCGACGCGAAGTTTGGCCGTTCGAGGTCGCCGAACTTTTGGCTCCCAGGCCAGCATCGTCCCGGAGCCATGCTCACTGCCCTACCCCCACTCACTGACTCTCGCCCATGGCTTCCGCGTGTCTACAGCTCCGGTCCGGAGCTCTCAGAATGTTGTGCTCGACTGCTCACTCAGTCGATACGTCAACACTTCATCTGTCCCTTTCAGACGCCGACGCAATCGCATTGTCCCGACACCTCGCAGCAGCTTAGATAGAGTTTGCTCAGAAGCCCTTGCTGCACGGCAGAATCTCCTGGTTCAGTGACGTGCTCAAGCTTCGTGGTTCGGCAATCGTGCGCGTGTGACGCGAATTCATCCTCATCACCGCCTGGTCACCTCTCATCGCTCTCGCTAACTTCTGCTTTGGCCGCGATCGGAAACTCGCCAATGATGTCGTCCGCCTTCCTTCCATCGTGAGACTATCGTTTGCTGTCAAAGAGAGCATACTGACACGCTTGTCTAGGTTGTCGGCTTGCTGCTCGTTCACCGCAATTCCACCGCCTATGGCAATTTGGGGCAGCGGTAAAGTGACGTCCATGACGCTCACTAACACTGTCCGCAATATGGCACGCTACACACGGATCAATATCCATTGCCATCCCGATGAGGATCAGGAGAAAGTCAAAGCTCTCAGACTGCTCACCGGCTTCGTCATTCATGTCAAGCGACATGTCAGAGAGCTATATGGCGCTCACTAGGACAATCTAAATGCAGTTCTGCCCTGCGAATTTCTCCAAGAGACCAGCAAGCTTGGGGCTGGTCAGTATCATCTGTCTCGTCATGCCCCACTTTCACTGCGTAGACTGACTTGCCGCGCAGTCATTGGCAATCGAGCTTCGCGTCTCCACCTGGCAGCCGTCCCACTTCTACGGACGAAGTGCGCCTGGTGGCTTGCTTGCGATGATGCTGACAGAACTACGCAGAGGATGAATGTCTCTAGCGTCGGACAGGCCTCCTCGGCCTTTGTCATCTCTGCAGAGACGGCGCACGAGCAGACACGATTACTTTAGTTCAAGTGCGGAGACCACCTCACAAGAAAGTCAAGTCGTCGCACAAGGATGCGATGGCGACCAAGTATCAATGTCGACGACATATTCGACGAGCCCGTCCGTTCTACAAAGCCGTACCTTCCCCTGCCGATCTGAATCGCACACTCGCTCACGCTCTACTATGCGCGCTGCAAATGAAAGGCTACCCTGACTCTGTCGGCGCCGCTGGCTATAATGCGATCAACGGCGACATCCAGCGTTTCATCAACGAGCTTGGTCAAGTCGAGCGATTGGGCTTGATGCCTCTGCCGGCAATTCATGGCATTAAAGCACTGTGTCACTCTCTATCTCCTTCTCGTCCCCTTCACGCTCGTCACCGACCTTTCGTGGCGTATGATCGATGATCCCTTTCTCGTGCGCCTTCGCCGTCATTCTCTTCAGCATCGAGGCTATTGTTTCAGGGATCGAGATTCCCTTTGGCTATTACCCTCCATATTCTCCACTCAGTTCGGTCTGCGCAGACCTGAGGCAAATTGAGCTGCTCTCATCGGCACATTGCGCTGACGTTGACATTGGGGGTGGCAGAAACGGAATTGAGCAGTAAGAACTCTGCACGACTTGCTGTTCCCGCTGACATCGTACAGCGTGATTACTCGTCTGCCTGCAAGTCAGAACATCGCTGAGAAAGGTATCCTCTGAGCGGATGGTCTCGTTCTCGAGTCTCTTGAAATTGACATGATGACGCGCGCCGAATATCAATGCAAGAGAAACTGATGAAATGGCATGAGCGTTGACATTGCCTGGGATCAGCTTGACTCGTCGCTGTCGAGCAAGATCGTGGATCAATTGAATAGGTCCTTCGCAAGCGTCACACGGCCATCTTTCCTCGGACCGGTTGACATCACCAGCTTTGCATTTGGCGACGTGCAGCCTGATGTGCAGCTTGTGGACATCCGAGACATCTACAGTGACTTTCTCGTCGATTCCGACGATGACAGTACATCAGATAGCGCTTCAGACGAGGGCGTCAACTCGTTCGAGAGGTCAGGCAGATCTGATTCTGGCAGATTGTCACTGTCCCGCTCGGCACCCAGCGAGCGACCGGGACTCATGTCCAGAGCAGCTTCGTCTGTAGCCGGCGGAGGTATGGACAGAGGCTCCGTCAAGAGTGTCATCACTCGACCTATGCCCGGCTTCAGCAGAGGAGCGAGTCTGCTCAACGTTCATCATACGCCTTCATCGCACGCGCATCCGCATGAGACGCAAGTACATTCTCCGGGCGACCAAAGAGGATACTTTGGGCCTCAGCTAGAAGCGCATGCGCATCGACCGAGTCCGCTGATTGATTCCCTAACCTGGTCTGACGATGGCGATGGACGTGACGACGAGAGCGTACGACACGCCTACGTGCCGCAAAGACGGCGAAGTACATCTGACTATCGGACCTCGCCAGATATGGACGAGCGAGACGTGCAGGAAGAAGAGACGGGCTCACCCCACACCTCGCTGCAGCTGCATCTGCAAATCACCTACTCGGGCAGCATGCGCATCTCGCTGACGACCTCGCTCCTCATCAATTACCCTTCACCCTTCTTCATGTCGTTGCCGCTTTCGCTTAAAGTCACCGGGTTGGCTTTCTCCGGTGTCATCGTACTCGCTTACGAGAGCTCAACCCGGACACGCTACAACTCGCGCGGACGGCGACGGCAGGCTCGCAAGCGGCTGCACATCTCACTCCTCGACCCCACGCATGACACTGCACCTGATGCCTCGATCAGCTCGAGCAGTGGTGGGCGATTGCGCACCGAAAGCGTTCAAGCATCCAGGATCAGAGCGCGCCCTGGTGAGCGCTTACTGACCGATCTCGTCGTGGAATCAGAAGTGGGCGAAGCCTCCAAACATACTTTGCGCAACGTGGCCAAAGTCGAAGCCTTTATTCTCGATGTCGCACGCAAGACGCTGGAAGTGAGTCCCGCAGTTCCGCATATCTCGCTCATGGACTGACACATGCTCGCAGGACGAGTTTGTCTTTCCGAACTTCCAGACTTTTGAGTTCTAGCACGTAGACAGTGCTGTGTACGCTGTGCTCTTGTTGGTTGTATGGCCACGTCATTCATCTTGGCGCGAATTTGTGTGTGAGCTTGGCGCGGCCGTCAATTTCTTGGCAAAGTCTTGGCAGACACTGTCGGTCACCACTAAAGCGTTCGCGCGGACTCAGCACCTCGTGCGGACTGTACCCTTGTACTCTCGTTACTTCCCAGATCCAGGTGGCTCCTCTTTGTAAGTTGGAGTACTCAATTGTACAAGCGAGGTCGGCCGCAGCAACTGTCAGCCAAGATGTCGATGTACCCGTCGCTTGAAGGCCTGTCGGTGCCTATCGTCAAGCGGGAATCAACATCGCCATCGCGGGCGTCACATATGGCTGCAAGCTTATCAGCATCATCCTTCGATTCGGATTCTGGCTCCTATGACTCTCCGGCAGCGCACAGCCGAGAGCGACGATCCTCGTCGTTCCTGTGCAAGTGGATCGGTTGCAATGACGACTTTGATAGTCCAGAGACACTCTATGCGCATCTGTGTCACGAGCACGTCGGTCGAAAGTCAACAGGCAACTTGTCGCTCAAGTGCCACTGGCGGATCAACGTCGCCGGAGACACCTGGTATGCTTGCTTGCCTGCCTTTCGCGTGATTTCCCTGACCAGGCCGGCACAGCGGAACGACATGCATCAAACGCGATCACATAACTTCTCACATGCGAGTCCACACGCCGTTGAAGCCACACACTTGCTCGGTAAGCGCACCTGCCAAGGCTTGGCGTTCGGGCTCACATGCAATGCGCCAGATTTGCGATAAGTCTTTCAAGCGTCCGCAAGATCTCAAGAAGCACGAGAAGATTCACACCGAACAACACCACCACTCGCACAAGCAGAGCAAAGCCGTCACACAGCCGGCACCGATCTCAAACCCTGCTGCGACCTTGCCGGCGCCCGTCTATACTGCGCCGCCTGTCTCGCTACATAGCTCAGCGCCGCGCCATCAGAGCTTATCTGCCAGTCCCGAAGCCAGTCCTCGTCACTCGTCCAGGCAGCACCTGCAGCCGCACTTGCAGCCGCCGAGACAGCAATTCGATGTGAAGCCTGATTATGCTGCCTATGTACAGCAAGCATCGGTGCAACAGATCTTGCTTCATCAGCAGGCAATGAACCAGGCGAGACTTCTCGGCTACCCGATGACACATCCGCCCCTCTATCCTGCCTTACCGACGCCAGGCCCTACGCCCTACATGCCCTATCCGAGCGCAACGCCAAGTAACTGGCTGCAGACGCCTCCTGCACAGGTACCAGGAGCGACTCAAGAGCTCTCTCGTCCGGCTAAGCGCTCAAGTGACGCCCATGAGTACGAACCTCCTCGCAAGTTTAGCACAGGCAGCAAACGCCCTTTTGACGTAGCCGCGGATGAGCTCCTCGGCTCGCTCAGCCGTCGGCGTGTCAGCAGCTCCGACCCATCCATTCCGAGCATCGGTATGTCCATTGCTGGGCTCAAACCATGCATGAGCTCATCCTCTTCGCAGACGAACAATCGCTGGATCGCTTATCGGCATTCATCTTCGACCCTGCGTCTACGCAGCACGCGGGCATACCTGACTTGGCTCCTGCTGGCGCGTTGACGGATAGCTCTGGTTCTTCCGTCGCTTCGCCTCTTAGCGTACTATCGGCTCACTCGCCATCTCCAAACCCATCGATGAGCTATACTTCGCCCGCGCTGAGCTACACTTCGCCCGCGTCAGATGGACTCGATACGCTTTCAGATACTACCAATTTGAGCATGTCAAAAGATGATGTCGACAATCTTAACTCGATGCTCTTTTCACTGGGTCAGCAGTACGAAGGATCGCTCTCGCATGACCTTGCCTTCGATCCTGCGCATTTCTCGCACAGCGAAGCTCCGTGGGCGCCACAGACCACCGGCTTCGCGCCGCCGCTGTCGAACGCGGAACCGGCTCTCCCGGATTACGGCGTGTATCCTTCACTTCAGGCCTATGAGACCACGCGGCTCGAGCGATCATACCCTGCTCCGCAAATCGCGCCAGACCATATCCGCGAGCCTAGCTACAAGCGCATCGATCTACTCACTCGCGCGCCACCACTTTCGATGGCACGACGGCAGGATAGCTCGGGATCGAGCATAGCGTCTTCCGCAAAAGATTCATCGATGCGCTCGACATTCGAAGGCGAACGATCCCGTTCGAGCTCGGTCAGCGAAGGATCTGTCGAGCTTGCGCCCATTAACCGCGGCGCGTCCCGTGCGCCGCTCCCTTCGCTCCAATCTGTGCTCGAGGGGCATGGCAATGCGCAGCCTCTGGCAAGTGCCAGCTCGTCTGACTCGAGCCCAACTTCAGGCTCGCAGACGCCGCCCACATCTTCTCATAGCAGAGTCGATCGATTGAGCCATGGTATCCGGAAGATTGCCGTTCGCTCACCGAGCTCTCGATCTGATTCACTCGACGTCGCTTCAGCCGCTTCTGACCCTGAGCAAGACCAAGATTTTGCGAGTGATAGCGAGGGCGACGCGGAGGCTGCTGCTGTTGCGGGTGCACGAGCGACGCATCTACGCAAACGAACGCGTAATGCCTCGCCGGATCACAGGCTTGCGATACACGAGCGCCGGCTCTTCGTCATCAAGTCACTCATGGTCCGATTAAACGAGATGTTCAGGCGGCAAAACGCCGCCGCCTAGTGCCCCCTGCGATTGCATATGTTGATTGGCTTATATTGGTTGCATCGTAACATGCATCGTCTGCAAATACAACAGCCTGAACATCATCGCTACGTGTCTTTCAAATCCACCTGCTCCATCTCTTCACTCACTTGTGTGACCTCGGGCGAAGCTACTCCGGGAGCGTCTTCGTCGATGTTGGGTGAGGTCGCAGTGGCGTCAGCAATGGCGGGCTCGGGCTCCGCGGCTCGCGTGACAGGTTCGGTGTTTACAGGCGAGTCTGCCGGCGCGGGATGTATCGCCACGGTCGGCAATGAAGAGGTAGCAGGCGTACGAGCTATCGATGCAGATGATGTGCTTGGTTGAGGAGCGCCAGAGCCTAAGTAGTGTGACGCAATGGGCACCATCTTCTTCTCTGTGGCGCAGGCCAAGACCCAAGATGGCAGGACTGTGGGGAGTGACATCTGCAGTGCGCGCTGATACTGTACGCTGGGATTGTGCTCGTCTGATGTACTGCTCGTCGTCTTGCCATGACCGAGCGAGCCGGAAGAGCTCGCTCCCGGTGAGGGCGAAGTACAGACGAGATGGGTCGTCTCTATCTGTACTTTGTCTGACCATTTCGCGCCGATTGACTGCAAAGCTTGCTTTGTCTGTTCGAGCAGCTCTGGCGGCTGGACGATGCCGAAGCAGACCCGGATGCCAGAAGTTTCTGCTATGCTGTGTGTTTTGACTTTGAGCTGTTGTGAGTTGTAAGCGCCTGCGGTCGTCTTCAGAACGAGCTGGAAAGTATAGTCTGCACTGAGATCCAAGCCAGACAGCTTGGTCGACGTGGTCGTCTGAGGGTTGGGTATGTTTGACAGACGCTGCCCATTGCGATAGATGGTCAAGGAGAGCAATTTAGCTGTAGCGAGATCGAGTGGATCCCATTCGAGCGTGACGCTGGTCTGTGTGACATTACGTAGCCTCAGCTGAGGCGGCTGCGGTGTCTTGCGACCGTATGTGTGGACTATATTGTCTTGCAGCTGCCAAAACTCGTCGAGGCGCTGTTTCTCGAGCTGATGATCCCTCGAGCAGGAAATAGAGACGAATGAGCCGGGCTGACAACCCGGTGGTAGCAGGATCGAGGGAAACTCGATCAGATGAGATTGTTCAGAGAGTAGAACGGCAATGCCTGCATCTGTACGCTCGTGTTAGCGAGGTGGAGCACGAGGACATCTTGCAAGCGAGCATACCTAACTTGCCGACGCAAAAGCTGAAGCTCTCCGAACTGTCCGCACCGCCCTGCTTCGAGCTCGAGCGGGTCGTCGTCATCTCGCTCGAATGCAATGTGAGCCTGAGCGCCTGAGCCTGGCGCGGCACTTGCAGCTAGCTACGCGCTTTGATCTTATCCCAGGCGATCGCGCTAGGCGGCGGACACGTATGAACAGATCTATGCATCTTATGCAAGGACAACAACATGATTCACTGCACTGCTGATCGTATCTCTGTAGTGCTCTAGTGTCCGAGCATGTGCACATGTAGCGACTCGAGATCTTTAGGATCAGATAGTCCTCTCGAGCCGTTGTAGAGGAGATCCTTGATGACCTGGGTCATCTGGCCGTGTGAGCACTCGCAAGCAAGCTTGTGGGAGTCCTGGACGACGTTTTGCAAGGCCGTCTTGTTGCCTGCTGTCGGCGTGGGAGAGGATTCCGCCTCTTTGCCTTTGTCGCTCGCTTTGTTGTTGGCCGCAATACCCTGCATGAGCTCGGGCAGGAGTGTTGCGACTTCGGCTTTGCCCGAGATGAACCGTCTGGTATCGCTCAGCTTCCTTGAGAGGTCAGCTAGCTGAGAAGTCATATATGCCCGATTCTGTGCCTCGCATCGTCAGTGACTGCCGGAGACGGCCCTGTGGACTCACGGAGACCAGCGAACTCTGACTGAGCGTCATGGCCCAGTACTTGTTCCAGAGCAGGTCGAGCAGCTTGGTGTCTAGCGAGGATTTGAAATGGCTGATATTGAGCGGATAGTACCGAGAAGCATGAGCGCCAAAGTCCTCTACGTTCTCCAGTGGCACCGATTGATACATCGAGCTCGAATCAGGCGGTGTATAACCCTGCGAGCAGATCTCAGAGAGGCGTTCGTGCAGTGTTCCAGAGGGCGTACCTCTGGATAGGTGCGAAACGCGCCAATGTCAACCCTACCGGCCGAGATGGTGCGATTGGGATCGATCTGCCAGGCGGAACTATCTGTACATGCTTTTGGTTTGAATAGAGAGATCACTGACCACGATGGCGAGAAAGGGATCTGTGAATGTCTGGTTGGTATGCTGTGTCATGACGTCGATGCCGGAGAGCCAGCACCCATAGCCCGGATGGGAGTGATACCAGCCAACGATGTTCTCCAGTCTGCCGACGAGCTTGGACTTTTCGGTGTACTCGACAATGTACTCGTTTGCGTCATTCGAGGCGTTGATGCGAGTCTCTGTACCCTCGACGGGGAGAGCGAAAGCGTCCATGACGACAAAAGTGTTGCCGTCTATCTTGCCTTGCATCATGCCCATGATCTCGTGCACTCCTCCCGAACGGGCATGCATCACCTGACATTGCATGATGTTGAGCTCAAGCGTCGCAGTAAGATGAGAGAGAGTGCACCATCTTGATGAGGGCGACGCTCGAGATGCGTACGTCCCTGAAGTAGTGCGGATCTTGCTTCCAAGGTCTAGCCGCACCGATCCGCTTCTGCTCGTCTGCATCGTAGCGATAGATCTGCCACCAGAAAGCGCTTCAGCCCGAATCTCAAGGATGGCCTGGCTCTGTAGGGACGGGACCTTGTCCGCTTCGAGTGCTTCGACTTTGTTGGCCATCTCAAAGTTCAGCCGTGCATCTTGACCGCCATTGCTGGCTGACATGGTCGCTCGGAGGAGGAGGTCGAGACACGCTGGGGTCGATCGTCGCCAGGCTAGCCAATCGACGCGTTCGTTCATTCTGAGCGGCAAACAGCTGCTGGGCTTGGTGGCAGGCACGGCTGACAGCTAGACCGGTCAGACGACGCAGACGCCCGCTCACAGTCGAGTCTTGCTAGCTATCGCTCTAGCTTGGCAGGCTCGAGGTCGCGAGCATGGCCAGCTTGGTCGCCATACTCGATCTCAAAGGCAAAGTCAGTCACGCTCGTCTGACCGTCAACCCGTGGCGGATGCTGACTCCGAGAGCTGTGTGCATCTGCAGAGCTTGATCCAGAGGAGCTATCGGGACGATGTCCCCCAGACGGCAGTGGAGAAATTCATGCCGCTCATCCTCGAAGCCGAGGAAGAGGGACATGTTGCAACGCCTTGCTTCACCAATAACGGCATCAACTACCAGTACATAAGGCACAACAACCTCTACCGTCAGTCGGACTAGTGAATGAGCTTGTGGCGAGCTCACTTCCTGGTCGGATGCTCACAGTGCTCGCGTTATCCAAGAAAAACTCCAACGCTGCCGAGCTGCTCACCTTTCTACACAAGCTGGCATCCGTGCGTCTGCACTCTGTCGCTGGACGCTCGATGCTGACACAACCTGCACAGGTCTTTGTCGAGTACTTTAAAGAGTTTGAGGAGGAATCATGTCGCGACAACTTTGTCACGATCTATGAGGTCCGTCTTGTCAGCCCTCCAGCGCATCGTCATGTCCTGATCAGTGGGAGGGAAACACGACAGCTGCTAGACGAAATGATGGATTTTGGCTATCCGCAAACGACGGAGAGCAAGATCCTACAGGAGTAAATTGGCTGCCATCGCCAAGGCGCGTTGTGACTGACGCGCTCGCTCAGATACATCACGCAAGAGTCTCACAAGCTAGAAGTACAAGTGCGGCCGCCAATGGCAGTCACCAACGCCGTCTCGTGGAGATCAGAAGGCATTCGCTACCGCAAGAACGAGGTCTTCCTCGATGTCGTCGAATCGGTCAATATGCTCGTCCGTCGCGACTCTATCATCAGCAAGAGACTCAGGATGACATCATCATCATGCTTGGACAGGTCAACTCGGCTGGCAATGTAGTACGGTCAGAGATCTTGGGCGCAGTCAAGATGAAATGTTACCTGTCTGGCATGCCAGAGCTCAGGCTCGGCCTCAACGACAAAGTCATGTTCGAGAGCACAGGCCGGAGTACGTTTGCATGCTCTGCCTCTTCCTCTCTCTCTCTGTCAGAGCTGATAGCTCGCCTGGCTTGACAGCATCGCGCGGTAAAGCAATCGAGATGGAGGACGTCAAGTTCCACCAATGCGTACGATTATCCCGCTTCGAGAACGACCGCACCATCTCGTTCATCCCGCCCGACGGCGAGTTCGAGCTCATGAGCTATCGGCTCAATACACAAGTCAAACCGCTCATCTGGGCAGAATCGCTCGTGGAACACCACCAGGGCAGCAGAATAGAATACATGGTCAAGGCAGGGCATCCTTGCTAAGGCGTCATGAGATTGCTTACAGATGGCTGCCGTCTGCAGGTGAAAGCTCAATTCAAGCGGAGATCGACGGCCAACAATGTCGAGATCTACGTGCCGGTACCGGAAGACGCAGATTCGCCTAAATTCCGAGTAGGTCATAAACAGACACTATGATCATGCTGATTGCTGTACAGGCATCGGTTGGCACGGTGCATTATCTGCCAGAAAAGTCTTGCTTCGTCTGGAAAGTGAAACAATTGGGTGGCGGGAAGGAGTACCTCATGCGCGCACATTTCGGCTTGCCGTCCGTCAAAGGAGGTCCGTGCATGTCTGATACAACTCGCAACAGACTGATCTGAATCATGCCACAGAGGAGCTTGACAATCGAGCGCCGATTAGCGTCAAGTTTGAGATACCCTACTTTACAGTATCCGGTATTCAAGTACGATACCTCAAAATCGTCGAAAAGTCTGGCTATCAAGCACTACCATGGGTCAGATACATCACACAGGCACGTCGTTGATATGGACAGCTTCATGTGCGAACTGACGCCGATGGCAAACAGATGGGAGACGACTACAGCTTACGAACGACATCTTCGAAGAAGCCGACGCCCGTTGCGCCGGTATGACGCATGCTCATGCCATTGTATCACATTGTATGCTTTACAACCAGGAGCCATCGGCTTTATGATATACCGACAGCGGTCTCTTGAATCCAGCTTGCTTAGTCAGGGCTTCAGCTTGCGCTTCGCTGCCCCCGATGTGATCGACGCTCTTGAAGCCGATCTCGTCGAGCAAAATGCGCTCGAACTGCTCGGGTGTGATCTGTAGGCTAGCTCTGCGAGGTGTGAGTACAGGGAAGCGCTTGCAAGCTTTATTGTATGATTCTGCAGGATGTGATTCTAGTATGAAGCGACCGCCGGGCAACAGTGATACAAAGACACGCTCGAAAAATTGGCGCAAGCCGGCATCGAGACCATGCAGATGGATCCATTTGACGACAGAAAAGCTACATCATGGTTAGCTCAAACTATCCATCCATCGGAGCGGATGATGCGACTTACGCGAGAATGACATTGTAGCCTTTGTCATCGTCTGAGATACCTTCACTGGGCCAACAGCGCTGTTTGAATTCGATATTGAGCGGAAAGGGCGAGACGAGTTTGGGCATGACTTTGCCTCTGCCCTCTTTGCCTCGTCGATGGGATCGTTCGACTTCGTCTTGTTGCGTCAGAACTTCGTAGTGTCTCAACAGACGAGAACGCGGCTTGGGCATATCGCCGAACATGTAGGGAAAGCAGTCCGGGAAGTAGTCCGACCGTGGTCTGAAGTCAGGATCGCCGCAGACCTCTTCATCGTCACCGCGAGACTGTTTGCGCCGTTTCGCTTCTCGGGCGATGATGGGGAAAGGTTGCTGTACGGAGAAAGCATGTCTTACTGTCCACAGTGTCGAGCCGTGAGCGTTTGACATCACAGCGCAAACCCGCGTCGTGCTGACCTTTTGACTTGGCGTGCTGGATCAAGCTGTCGTCCAGATCGACCCCGATGACTTTGTAAGGCTGCAGTCGTCTCGCGACTTCTATCGTGACTTTGCCGACATTGCAGCCAATATCGAGTATGCGACCATGCTTGAACCATGCAGGATCAAGTGCAGCAAGGCGAGGATCAGGCGAATGTGCAGCTTCGTCTCTCTTGCCGTAGTAGGCTTTGTAATTGCCGTGTAGCTGTTCTTTTGTGCTGCATCCGATGTCCCATGGCTTCAGACTTGTCGATGCTTCGGGAGAGGCTGTCCGTCGTGTACGTTGAGACTCTCGCGAGTCGATCATCTGGTCAGTCTGACGAGGACGCGAGCGCGAACGCGACGATTTGGACTGATCATGACATCAAGGAGGTCGACACGGCTCAAGCAACAACAAAATGAAACCACGACAGGTCTAGGGCTTGACAGCAAAGCTACCCTGTACCGGAAGGCGCCGAAGGGAGATCTGACCCAGGCCTTGTACATCGGCCTGGCAGTCGGATCTGCCCTTGATACCTGTGCGAACGCCGGATGAGCCTCCGCCGAACAGTATCTTACCGACGTAGCGTCGAAAGACATCACTCCTGCCCGGCAAGAGGTCGAGAGGAACTTGCTTGATCTCCGACACGATATAGCTGACATTGCCTTGATGAAGCGTTTGCGCGGCTTGCCAGTCTGGCGTTCTTAGTCGTGCAAATGCGTTGGCAGGCGCAGGTGAAGGCGGCCAACTGTTAGATGTGGAATCTGCAGTATCCGTGACATCGCCATCGTAGACAAGAATGTCAGGCCAGATTGCGCTGATATCAAGCACACTGGAAAGAGTCGCCATCTCTTCGGGCAGATTGAGCTGGCCAACTACTTTGCCTGAACACATGAGATCGCCGCCAGAAGGATCGATCTTCATGTTTTCTATTCGCAGATCTTTGATGAGTTGCTCTGTCGAATTGGATCCCGGAAAGTTCATTGGCACGACATAGGGTTTCAACAGCGGCTGCAAGAAGGCAGGAGGTGCAGATCCTGCTCCCCTTTGTGCGGCGCTATATTGTATTTGCACGAGATTATCTTGGCCCTTGACGAATCGTGTGAGAAAGGTGGAAAATGCAGCTTCGGCGCTGCTTGGATCCATGGTCTGGAAAGGCGTCATCGAGCCTTCGATCGCAAGGGTGAAATTTGCTTGCCCTTTGCGCAGGCTGAATGGCAGAGTGTGTACTTGGGCGAGGGGCACAGACCGTGCTGAAGCTGTAGCATTGGTTTCCAGTGCCATACTGATGCTGAAAGGTAGCCTCCAGGGTATGCGAGCGTCTAGGTCGAAAGGTTTGAGTTCATCGAATAGCACAAAGGGATTCGAGACCGTGGCAGTGGCTTCTAGTGCGAGTGTTGTAATATTGTGCGAGGTGCTGTTGATCGGATAGAACCTGTAAGACGAGAGCTGAACAAGCGAGGAGATGTTGCGCGCTCCCTTGGGCAAAGCGGGCACTGCTCACCAATGCACATCAGCTAGTCTGCAAGCTGAGAAAGCGAATGGACTGACGAGTCTCACGGAGCGTCGTTTCCACCACGTCTATAGACTGCCTGCGGTACCGCGCAAGGATACGGCCAAGTAGACTATTTGACGGACGCGAGCTGCCAAGCTGTACACGAACGTCTTTAACAGCTACTTGCAGCTCGACTGTCTGCTCGCGGTCGGCAAAGGCAAGGGTAGCATTCGCAAACGATGCAAGCGCTTGTGAATCGGGGACAGAAATACGCATTGGAACGAGCACCGTCTGTAGCCAGTCGTCTGTATCGTCGCTGCCGTAGACGAGAGGCACGCGTATTCCGTCGCAACCGAGCGCAAGCTTGATGATAGCTGACTGGTCATCCTGTTGTGCGTGCGCACCGTTGGACCACACATAGGCAGAGCGTAGGTTGACGTCGACTGATGACCATTCTCTGATGACAGCAGCGAACATCCGCTCCTCGAGCTTGTGGAACCAGGTACCGCTGACGCCATGACGCGAATACGGCAGGAGGACGTTGCTGCCGGACATGAGGACTAGCTGGAAGGGATCTGCTGTAGAGGGAGCATAGCCCAGCGCCTTGCGGACATCTACGCCCGCTCTGAATGTCGCTATCACACCAATGCTGTCGCTCGAGTGCGCAGTCGAGTTGAGATCTAGTTCGATCTCATGAGGTCCAGTCCATCGAAGTCCTCGCTGTACCATCTCGCGTTGTCTACGCTCACTGTCTGGATCGCCCGAGAGCGAGAGAGGCGCACAGCTGGCGCAAGAGGCGAGTGAGACATCCGACATGACCTTTCCTACGACCATGTGAAAGTTGGCAAAGACGATGAAGATGACACAGATGAGCGCTATCAGTAGCTGACAGCATATCTCGCTCGCTGTCATCCTCGGTCGTCGCCTGCGCAGAGCCTCTTGCTCGCACAGTGTCTGATCGCTTTCGTTTGATGGCGCAGAGAGCAGCAGCCTTGTCCTTTCGGTGGGAGCAGATGCACGCCCTGCCGCTTCGGCATCTGCTCTGCTCATCAATCCAGTCGAAGTTGCCGGCTCAATGTCCGCACCTAGTGCTCTCTGCTTGCCTCGCGCCTTTGAGCTTATGTCTGGTCGTGTGCGCGCCGGCGAGACGGATGAGGTGACATCACTTTGCTCCGTGGTCGTCGTCGCTGGCGCCGCTTCATCTTCGCTATCGTCCACCAGAGACCCTCTGCCGTGCCTGATCTGTCTTGTGCCTGAGCCCATGTCGGGTGATGGTTGTTCGTTCGCGGATGCGATGACGACGAACAAAATGAACCAAATGGCGCGCGTGACTTTCACAGCGCTCAACGATGTCCATGCAGCCTACTCATCACTCCACTCTGCCCGCCCATGATCTCAAAGACATTCTTCCATGCATCGACTCCACATCTGATGCACAGACGAGTCTGTGCAAAAATTTGCTCGGGATTGGGCTTTTGTCGGATCGCGAGGTCCGTGACATCGAGCGCGTCTGCCGAGCTCGCTATCGGCTTGCCCTGCATAAGATGAGCAATGTCCCGCGAGAGTCTGTCCTTCCACACGACCGTAAGCCCTAGTGATTGCCCATCTCGGTGTGGACTGAGAGGGCTCGCCGACGAGCAAGACTGATATCCCCTACCGGGAGCTCACCATCATGCTTGGCCGCACGAGTCTATCGCTCGCTCTTCTCCTCGCTACACTCAAAGCCTCCGTCAATGCACAAGCCGTCATCCAAGGCGTGCCAGCTCTACTGACGTGCAACGTCATCACCTTTGTCACCAAAGGCGGCTCGCGACCGTTTACGTTCTACGTCAAATCTGCAGACGATGGTAGTACGCTCACTACATTCCGACCGACTTACAGCAATTTCGTAGGCTGGGAAGTCGATCAAGCGCCGGGCACGAACCTCACTTTTCAGACTGTGGACTCGAATGGAGACATCTACTCGAGCGGCGAAGTCGAAGTTCTCAAAGGTGACAGTACAGACTGCCTGCACGAAGGCAAGGCATTCGCATCGCATCAGAGCACAAAGATCGCCATCCTGGCTGTCGTCGTCTGCCTGCTTGGCATCTTGCTGATCTGCTTTGTCTTCATATCGTGCTTTGGCAAGAAGACGAATAATATCAGCGAGCTCGCACTTTCGTCGCTCTCTGCTATCAAGCGACCGCAGTCTGCACGTCGACCGACTTTTGCCAGTCAGCCCTCCTCAAGCTCCGCGACAAGTGTACAGCCTCACCCTTACCTCTTGCCGGAGCTTGATGGCGATCTCGGCTCCTCTGTCGGATTGAGCAAGCTAGAAGAAGCACGCATTGACCGACGCAGCACGAGCTCGCCTGCAGAAGGCCCGCCCGCCTATCTCAAGAATACGCTGGCGTGAAGCGGACACAAATGCTGCACAGAGGATAACGTAACGACGACAACGAGGCTTGTACAATTGCAACTTGCACCTACCCCGCTGCAAGAATGGCCCTAGCTCCACACCTGATGGCGCATCAGCAGGTTGCACGTCTTCAAATAGTGAGGAGATACCTTGAGCATGCTGTCCCAGCTGCCCGTGCAGAGCGCAGCGCCATCCGGAGAGATGCCGAGACAGCTGACCCTGTTCTCGTGACCGGCCAGAACGCCGACACGCTCGCCTTTGAGGGTGTCCCAGACGTTGACGTTGAAGTCGTCATAGCCAGCAAAGAGGATGCGCCCGGAGGCGGAGAAGGCGACAGAGGTAATGCCGCAGAGAACGTTGTCATGAGTGTACTGGTTGAGCTCTCTGTCTGCTCGCAAGTCGAACAGTCTACAGGATGCATCGTCTGAGCCAGAAGCAAACGCGTCCCCATTGGGGAAAAACCTGCCCGAGGCATCAGCTTCATGTCTGATTGAGCACTACGCTGGACTCACTGTACTGCGTTGATGTCTGACTCGTGGCCGTGAAAGGTCTGCACGACTTTGCCTGTCCGAATATCCCAGACCTTGGCAGTTGCATCGCAAGCCCCAGACACAAAGATATTCTGAGAAGGCGCGACGGATAGACTGTCTTACGCGTCAGCTCTTGTCGTCAGCCATGGAGGTCTGTGGCATACCTCATGACATCGCCTGTATGATCAGTAAACTCGAGCACTCGCACGCCCGCATCAATATCCCAGAGCATGCAGGTCATATCGCCCGAGCTCGTGACGATCTGTCGGTCGTTGAGGAATCGACAGCAAGACAGATAGCCCGTGTGGGCAGATAGCTCTCTGGCAACCTTGACGCTGCCCTCTTTGCTGCGAAGGTTATAGATTGAGCATATGTTGTCGAGACCGCCACAAGCGACGAAATTGCCAGAGGGCGCGTAGGCGCACGTCATGACCCAGGACGACCGGAGCGGTATCGCGTGGACTTTGTTGGTTGTGTAAGCATCCCAGACGATGAGCTTGCCGTCTTGTGAAGCGGATACGAGATGTCGCTTATCCTGAGCCCAATGCATCGCGTAAATCTTTGCAAGGTGACCGCGTAATGTTCTTCTGGCTTTCATCATGATGCGCGGCAGCGGGTCTAATTCTTGTGCCATCGCTCGCACTGAAGTTCGGTAAAGCATGTCAGTGTTGAAGCAGTGGATAGCAAGGACGGCTCACAGGATGTATCGCCTAGTTGGTCGCGTTTGGCTCGTATCCTCTCTGTAGAGGCAGGACTGTCAGCTCTGTATCATAGCAACCGGCGCCTCCTGCTGACCTTTGAGCGTCTCCGCTTCTCGCCTGGCAGCAGCAATCTTCTCTTGGATGTCGGGCGCTGACATGATGGCGACTTGCTGACTATGCAAAAAGCTGGTGCGTTCCGTCGAGCTTTGCTCTGACACCGACTCAAAACCGATCGCGCCAGATGGTAGAACCTGCTGCGAGTGAGCAGGCTAGCCTTTGTGTACTCGCTGGACAGTCTGACGCGCTGCGCTGAGCTGAAGGAACGGTGTTGACTGCCTAGCCGGCAGGCTGGTACAGATATGCTTGACGAGCGTGTTGTGCGCTGCTGCACGTCTAGAATGGCGCAGTCTGAGCGACAAAAGGTCGCAACGTCGTCTAGAGCTGCCCCTTGGCAATTGACAAGGCCAAGTCTATTGTATTCGTTGGACGACTGGACGGGGTTGCCCAGTCTATCTCCACCGGTCGCCAAAGACCGTCTGCGCGAACGTACCCGTGTCCCCGATGACGCACAAGGCTGCCTGACGAGTCGCTGCTCCTGTGCTTCCTTGCAGGCGGGAGTTGGCGTGGACGTTGCAAGGCACGAGAAGTCGGCAATGTCTACACACGGTCGCGAGAAAAATAGAGTTCATCCACTCTCGATCTCTCGACTAGCCTGGCCCTTTTCTCTCGTCGTCTCGCCTCGCGCCTCGCTTTGGGGCAGATCTCAGCGATGCTACGGCAGAGCACGCTCCTGTCGGTCCTGCTAGCGAGCCTGGCTCGAGCGCAGTCTGTATGCAATGGTCATGCAGAGCTATGCTCGCGTCAGTATAGCAATGTGACTTACATCGGCGCACACGACTCCTACGCGGTCAACGGGACTGCTGGCGAGAGCGCCGTAGCAGCCAATCAGAACTACAACGTCACCGTACAGCTCGATGACGGCATCAGACTGCTCCAGGGTCAAGGCCATGCGCTCAATGGCTCACTCCATCTCGTACGTTGTGCTGCGGTCAGTGCTGCGCTCGGTGTTGACGACCCGTCATCGTGCACAGTGTCACACGTCGTGCACGCTCTTCGACGGCGGTACAGCACAAGCTTATCTGTCAGAGGTCAAGAGCTGGCTGGATGCCAATCCGAATGAAGTCATCACCATCCTCATGACGAATCCAGAAACACTCTCCCCTGCCGTCTGGGGACAGGCCTACGCCGCAGCAGGATTAGATACGGTTTCCTACACACCCCCGACGTTTCCCTTGCCCAAATCGCAATGGCCGACGCTGCAAGAACTCATCAGTAACAACACGCGCGTTGTCAACTTCCTGGACTTCAACGCCGATCCTGCCACTGTCCCTTACATCATCGACGAGTTTACGAACATCTGGGAGACGCCATACGATGTCACCGATTCCACCTTCCCATGTACGATCGATCGCATCAATGGAACAGCCTCGGACCAGATGTATCTCGTCAACCATTTCCTCGACGCCAATATCACGATCGGTACGAGCACGCTAGGCACTTTGCCAGACACCGCAGCACTACCCACGACAAATTCGGAAGCATCCATCGAGGCCAACGCAGAGAGCTGCGCGAGCGAACACGGCTCGTATCCGACGTTTGTTCTGGTTGACTATTACTCGATACCGAGCAACGGTTCCGTCTTTGCCGCTGCTGCTGCCCTCAATGGGGTGACTTATACTTCTATGGCCACCGGTAGCACTTCGTCTGGCACCGGTTCGAGCACAAGCAATACGACAACTGCCAGCTCGACGCCAATAATGCAAAGTGGCAAAGCGACCTTCACGTCTGTCTCGAGCCTCGCATTCGCCATCGGCTTGGCAGGCCTCATGCACGCATTGTAGATCATCTCACGACAAGCACGGACATTCACGGACACTTATGACGATGATCCTTGTTGTACTGGCTATGCACGCACCTAGCCTCGATAACGCTGTGCAATTCTTCGCAGGCTTTGGCTCAACAACCTCATTGCCTTCATATCACTCTGACCTCACGCGTGTGTATCGGTCCAATATGAGCTTTCAGGAGGCGCTACAGGATCTTCACCTCGTGTACGATTATGAAGTCCAGGTCGACGGCAAGACGGAGCTATGGGAATACGAGCTCTGGTTTGCGCACGAGGCAAGACACTTGTCGCGCATCAAGCAACGTACACTCATCGATGGACACAGAACAGAGCCGTGTATGCCATACACGGTGGACCAATGGCAGGCCGTCGAAACTTCCAAGAAGCAATCTATCGCTGCGTGCGCAAAGGTATCTGGCAAATCAACTGGCTCGAAGAGACGGGCACTATCGTCTCGATCGTGTACGACAGCGAACAGGGTCGTCTGACCAGCTTGATTGCCTTTTCACAGGGCCACTGGGAGAATCCAGACTTGGCCAAAGGCGATAAGCGAAATCGCGATGACTTTGCTCGATGGCGCGAGCTTGCAAAGATTGGCTCGCAGACAGATCGGCATATTCTGGCCGAGCATGCCAATATCAAGCAGATTTTTAGGGGCGCCGGAACGCTTGAGCCCATTGATCCTTCGTGGCCAACGCGCTAGTTCGCGTTTGGAATCAAAAGCTGACCACGACCGACGACGATTGATTTGCCTTGTACTGTGACTGTACCATCTTCATTGTAGTGACCGTCCAAGCGAGATGGCTTGCCGATGGCAGCGCCTTGATCGATAGAGTATTTGCCGCCCTGAGAGATGCTCGCCAGGTGACCTTCAGCATGCAACACGAGGCCTAGCGCAAGAGCAGCCGATCCCGTTGCAGGGTCTTCGATGACATTGCCATGCTCCACAAAAAAGACCCTGACCTTCAAACTCACCTGCCCCTCGATGGTGTCTTCCAACGCAAAGACAGCACAACCGCTCAGCCAATTGCCAACGACATCTTGCGCGTCAGCCGATGCCTTGACGTCTTCCGACCACGCGCCGAGCTGCTTGGTGTCCACTATGATTGAAGCAAGCTCATGCACCGGTACATGCATGCAGAGCCAGTTGAGACCACATCCTGCTCGCCGAAGGGCGATGGGTGCGTTGGCAAGATTGAACGCTGTCTTTGCGAGCTGAGCATTCACAGGCAGCCTGCCAGTGATGAGGCTGGCCTTTGCTGTCATAGCTACGGTGACAGACTGCTCATCTTCGGCTGCTACTGCCAGACGAGTGATGCCCGAACGCGAGCTTTGCTGTAGAACAGCATCTTTGGCCGGTCTGCTGAGTTTGGCAGCTTTGAGGAGTGCAGAGCATGTGCCCAGCGTCGGATGACCGGCAAAGGGGAGCTCCTGACCGGGCGTGAAGATGCGGACATCATAGCTGCTCGCTTGCACGTTCGATGGAAATGTCACTTCGGACAGATTGAGCTCACGGGCGAGTGTCTGACATTGCGCCGTCGACAGATCCTGTCCGTCGTGGAAGACGGCGAGCGGATTGCCAGAGTATGGACCTGCATCGGTCGCAAAGACGTCAAGCAGATCGTACTGGATGTATCGTTGAGGCATTGATGAGAGATCCGAGCCACGAGAGAAACGAAATCAAAGAGGCAGCGCGTCTATGCGGTTGCATGCAATGCGTGACACATATGGTCTTGGGTAGGGTATACAGTCGGTCCAAGGACTCTTCAGTGAGACTCGGTCTGCTCGTCAGGCAGTGAAACGAAGCACGAAGTTGACGATAACGGCAGCTGAGCGCGAGCAAGAGCGAAAGTTAGCTATCCTCTCGGCTTCTGGATGAGAAGCGGGTACCTAGTAGCGCAACACAGAGCACCGTGGGCCCCAGTCGGTCGTCATAGGGTCCGCTGCCCCGTCGTCGGATAGCGGAAGCGCGCCAGTGATATGTGACCAACGCATAGCACATGACTGCCATTGCTAGATGCGCGCCCCAGCTGTTAGCTTCTGCATCGACGAGACTGTGTGTACTAGAGCTCACCGACGATAGTGAAGAGGCCGGCAGAGATCTGGCCTACCTTGTCACCAAAGTTGAGCAGACCAATAGCAAGGCCGCCGAGCACGACGGTGAAGTTGAGCCATGACAAGAACGTCCGTTCGTTAGCGAAGAAGACCTGTGTTGTGTATCTATTCAACACCGGCACAGGATGCAGACAGCAGGGCCTCTGCGAACCTTGGGCTCGACTCGGACTGGCAGCGCAATCCGCTTGTTTTGGGTTCTCTGGAGCAAGGGCTGCGTTGACATGCTGACGACGGATGCCTGCGCGTCTGCAAAAGGCTCTTCGTCAGCTCGAACTCGATGGCATAGCGATTGCAGACCTGACCAGAGCTAGAGATATCGCAATTTCGGTCGCACGTTGCCTTTATCGATTTACAGTGACCTGCACACAAAATTTGAAATCAGCGCCGCGCGAATTCTAGTTTTCCTCTTACACCACCAGCAGCAAGTGCCCGGGCTGCAGTCTCGTTGCCATCATGAATATCCGACCCGCACGAGTCAGTGCTGATGTGTATAGCTGATCAAACGCTCCGGCTAACGTGGCTTTGTCAGATCGAGGACTTGCCCGGCATGGCCCATTGCAATCTTTCCAACTTGCCAGAGAATTACCAGCTCAAGTATTGCAAGTGCACCCGTGGCTTGTGTTCATCCTCCACAGTTGATCTCAGCGCTGCAGACTTGTTCCATGCTCTCACTTGGCCGCAACTGTCGTATGTAGCAGAGGACGAGCAGGGCAAGATCGTTGGCTACATACTCGCAAAGATGTACGCGCTCTTCCTCCTGCGGGCAGGCGCCTGCTCATGCGACATCTTGACAGGAACGACGACGACGCAAAGGAATGCTCTGGACATGTGACGTCTATCTCTGTCCTTCGAACCTACCGTCGACTCGGTCTGGCAAACAAGCTCATGACTCTGTCGCGTGAGCCCCCCTCCGTCGGTTCGATCTGACATCCAAGCTGACTAGTCATACGAATCACAGAAAAGGCAATGAAGGACGTCTTTGGCGCTACGTCGGTGTCCCTTCATGTGCGCAAGACCAACAGAGCTGCACTTGGCCTGTACCGCGATACGCTCGGCTTCACCGTTCACGACATTGAAAAGAAATACTGCAAGTCTCGCTCTTCATATCCCGGCAGACATCATCTGACATGCACACAGATGCCGATGGCGAGGACGCATATGCAATGCGGATGGATCTAAGCCATATCTGAGCAACCTTTGTCACGGGCTGCCGGCCTCTGACATATCTTCATCGCTCATGAAGATCTCTGGAATCGGACCATCCGAGTCCTCATCAAGGGCAGCCGGAGCAGCGACAGGTGATCGGTCTCGACGTTTACCGAGTGCAACGCTACTTGCAGCCGATGCTGGCTCGGTCGGCGCGAGTAGTGTCGCATCGCCGGGCTCCTGTTCGGCCAGTTCGACAGCTTTTGCAGGCTCATCCTGGTCCAATTGCTGCGTGGTAGACTCGAGCGATCTGCCGTAAAGCGTGCGCGGCAATGCAGTAGACGTGACTGCCGCAGACAGAACGAACGGCGTCGCTTCTTGCTTCTGAAATTGATTTACGGGGGCTGCAGGCTCGGCAGCTGACGTTGAGTCTACGTATGCTGGTCGATTTGGCTGCATGGGAGCAGCTTCTTTCTCCACCACCAAGTCATCGTCTACTTGTGAGAGCTCGCCGCCCCATCGGTCCGCTCGCATGAGCTCGGAAGCTTCGTTCGTAGGCCTGGGCGGCAATCGAGGCTGCACAATGAGCTCGAGACGGGTCAGACCGCTCAGTGCGATCTGCCTGAGCTCTAGATCGTTTGCATTGGCGCATGCTCGCAGTACCTTGGTCAAATGATCGATATAGCCTGACAGGTCTCGCGTGACGAGCGGGAGCAAAGTGACGAGACATTGCAAGATGAGGGGACGCAAGCCGGTCGAGTGTGCCAGAGCCCAGTCGTATGCTGACTGCACGTCAGGTGAGGGCACGGGCGTGATCGCTAGAAAGGAAGGCGGAAGTACGAGCGAGATGAGCAGACGCAGGGTCGTGTGCAACACTTTCGGCTCGAGCAGCAGGGCGACAGACGTCAGGATGCCATTACACGCTGCAGTACTGTCAGATCTTGCGACTGGACAGCACCGTAAGACTTACCTTGAAGGGCAGCTTCCGCGCTTGCGACGTTCTCCAGCATATTCTTCGGCTTTGTACTGAATGTCTGATCGGTCTCAAAGAGTCTCGCTCGCTTTGCTTGTCGGCTGTTGCTATGTCCGTTCACCTGAACGAGCATCAGCATGCAAGGATCATTATACCAAAAGTGCAATACTCACTTTGACCTCCGGTTTGGTCTCAGCTTCGGGCGGTGAGCGCATGGCAGCAATATCTTGCAAAGCAAGTCGGAGCAAGTGGGAACCCGATCGAGCGCATTCGTCTGGATCGACAGGACAAGAAGACAGCAACAGATCAGCTGTACGATAGAGCATTGATCGTCCAGGAGCTGCGATGGCGTATGTCGAGGCGACCTGACTGAGGGTGGTGAGAAGCCGACCAGAATGGCGACATAGATGGCTTGATAGGCCCAGGCTGAGCTGAGCGAGGAGAGCGCAAGCCGATCTGTGCAATCGAGGGAGGAGACCGAGCTCGAAAGCGTGCAGGCCGGGATCGCTGTTGGGCTTGACGCGCGTCTGTAGGTTATATGAAAGCAGCCGATAGACGAGGTTGACGAGCGGCTCTACAGGCACCGCTACGGCAAGCAGAGTGGGTTGGCTGCTGATTGCATGAGTATGGCATATGCGAGGCGCATTGTGACTGACCGGAAGATAGTGCGCAAGGCGAGGATGAGTCGCTCAAGGCGCAGGAGACCTGCCTCGGGCAACGCAAAGGCAGAAGACGCAATGGCAGCGTCAGGCTCCACGAGAGGCATCGCTAACGGTTGTATGGCATAGTAAACAGAGTCTGCAAGCTGACCTTGTCAGCAAGGTACGCTTCTACGAGAAATGCAACTTGCAATCGTTGAGCGTCGTCACGATGCCGGGCAATAGCGCCTCGATGCAAGCCACGAGACCCTCAACGGTCTTACGCCACGCGTTAGATGCGCCGGATGCCGATGCTGTGAGGTAAAGCTTTGCGAGCAGCAAGGAACCGGCAGGTGACAGGCTTTCGTCGCTCGAGCAGATGAGGTGTATTGCAGTCTGTTGGATATCATTCGCAAGGGGTCGCAACGCTGCAGCATGTCTCGATAGCAGATTGGCGACCGTCTCTGCTGCTTCTATGCGGACCTGCTAGACGTCTTAGTCCTACGATCGGATGCAAAGCTGAGAAACCGACAGAGGGGTGCGCGTCTGTCGAGCTTGACAACTTGATGGCGCTTTCTGCGAGCTTGCGCACTGCAGGAGCATTGGTGACTTCGCGAGAGAACTCTTGAAGATGTCTGGAAGCTTCAAAGAGGAGATGTGAGAGCTGCAGTGCCCCCGAGAGTACTTGAGGTGCCGTGTCGCGCGCCTATCGCTGCCCATCAGACAGCTGTCGCTCCTCCAGCTCGGGACAGGAGACTGACGGTGAGGGCAGACATGCACGACGTCAAGAGCGTCTTGCCTTGCCTGAGTAGAAAGGTCTCTGACTGACGAACCGAAGTCGCACAGAGCTTGAGACCTAGCGCTCGTGCTGATGCGCCTCTCGAGGATTGCAGGAGCGAAGTGAGCCGGAGTGACCATCTGAGCAGCCGGCATCAAGGCCTGCGAGAGTCTCTCGAGGGTTGCATGTGCTTGCCTTTGCAGCACTGGCTCTGCCAATGAGGGATCCTCTGCTGAAGCAGCGGCGATGAGCCGTCCTTGCAAGACCGCTTGCTCGATCAGATCAGCCGACGAGCCTGCTGCACTGTCCGTCGCCAGGTAGTGCGAGAGGAGTACGGCGAGCTGGGCAGTCGCCAGTGCCTGTCGTTCTGGCTCTCTGGCCATGCCCTCCTCGGGCAGACAAGCCTCCGCCAAAAATTAGAATCTCGACTTTCCACTGACGACGACGCCGACGACGACGACGACGAGGACGAGGAACTGCTGAGTGACATCAGCGACGGGCATGAAGCATGTCAGATTGGGACAGACAGGCATGGCATGATCAAGACAGCAGGTCAACACAACATCCCAACACGAGCTGGTTCTCAGGCGTCGGCTCAGGCTCACTGACTGAAGCACTTCTCGCCATCGGCCTGCTCGTCTGTTCCGTGCTCTGGTACAGGGAGACCGGCTTGGCCGACTTGCGCTTCATCGCATACGACTGCTACGACACTCTCAAGGTCTGCCAAGCTCACGATAGCGTCACTCGCAAGTCGCTGACAGGCCGCGTAGGGCGTTATGGAGTCTGCCCGAGCTAGACTCGCTGCCCTCGGTCTTGGCTTCGACAAGCCTGGCAGACCCGACAATGATCTCAGCTGGGATGCCGAACCGCTTCGGCCGGGCAACGGTGATTCGCATACCAATGGCAATGGCCATGTCAGAGGCTCTGTCCGCCGCGCGACGAGCCTCAAAGGCAAAGAGCCGGCAGCCTATGGCGCAGGCAAGCCCGTGCCGTCATACTCTGCATGCACATACTGACGTGCGCGTATGAGCAGTCTTCCGCCCGGCAGGACTGTACAATGGCGCAGGGGGCAATGCTTGCTTTCTCAATTCTACCCTGCAGTGTCTGGCTTCCGTCTCGAGTTTGCCTGCCTATCTCGAGCGTGTCTGCTCCCTCGGAAGCTCGCTAGAGATGGCTACTCCCGTTGCCGAGTCTCTGCTCGACATCATCAGCGAGCTCAATGCACCTTCGACCAGTCAGCGTGTACTCAAGCCAGTTCGGGTCGCTCGCGCACTGTTCGAATCGCGAGAGGCTCGGAGGGGTCTGATGAACAACGAGCAACAGGATGCTCAAGAGTTTCTTGTCATGCTCATCGAGGCAGTCTCGGACGAGCTCGCAGCTTGCGAAGCCGCCGCTCGCATCGATCTTGGACTCGGCGATGTCGTCGATTCGGCTGGCTTGGGGACCTTACTCGAGAACAGCCAGAGCCAAGCGAGACGGATCCGGAGTCCGTTCACGGGCCTGATGGCTCACCGTATTTCTTGCATGACCTGTGGCTATACCGAAGCAGTCCGACATGGACCTTCAGATCACACCACGCTCAATGTACCGCCCAGAGTGGCTTGCACTCTTGATGCTTGCCTGGCAGATTATACTCGTCTGGAGCTGCTAGACGAGTTTCGGTGTCGACGATGTACCCTCGCCGTCACGCTCGAGCACTACCAGAGCCAGCTCACGAGGATGTCACAGGCAAATCCGGATGGCGAACCTTTGACTGTGTCGAAGAAGAAACGTCTGCGCGATGTCCGCTCGGTCGTCAACAAGCTGCAGTCCGCAATAGACAATCGCAACGTCGAAGCAGATATTGACGATGCTGTCAAGATCGACAAGATTGGTGGTATCGGGCCAGCAAGCAAGCAATCGATGTTTGCTCGATGTCCACCAGTGCTTTGCATCCATCTCAGCCGCTCAACCATGTATTCTGCCGCCGGCCATCCGGTGAAGAATTCTTGCCAGGTCGAATTTCGCGAGCTGCTCGATTTTGATCCTTTCTCTACCGGCGGCATCTTGAGCACCCGACCAGATCGGCCCATTTCCTCAATGGAGCAGACGGCTGGCAGACAACCCGTACGCCATCTTTATCGGCTCTCCTCTGTCGTGCAGCACTATGGCTCGCATTCGTACGGCCATTACATCTCATATCGGCGACGACCAACATTGGCCAATTCAGAGGAGCAATCGGAATGGTATCGCATCAGCGACGAGACCGTCAGTCCGGCGACAGCTGGTGAAGTCACTATGGCCAATCCCTTCTTATTGTTCTATGAGCTCGTCAGGCCAGCTGCGCAGGCCAGGCCAGTGAGGCTAGCACAGTCGATATCATCACTCAGCATCATCAAGAAGCTCAATATGAAGACGAAGGAGCAGTCGGACGACAGTATGAGTAATGCATGACCAGCATTGCAATACGTTTATCGGGGGTCGCTTGCTAATTTATGTTTGAGACGCCTGCATGCACGATTAGCAATGGTATCCGTCGAGGCGAGCAGACCTACTCGTTTTCTCGCCTCAAGCGATCCAAATCCTCATTGAAGACTTCGTATAGGGCTTCCTTCTCCTGCTCCAGCTCGCGCATCTTCCTTCGTAATTTGGCGTTTTGCTCCAGACTATCGGCGAGTGCGGTCCTGTACTCATCGATTTCTCGCAGCATCGGATCATCTTGAGCAGGCTCGAGTCGTGATTGTAAGCTGTCTAATGTTGCTTCGATCTGTCGAAGCTTCTCACTGAAAGCTGACAGATCCAAGGCACGACTGTCGTCACTTTTGCCGACACGCGCTAGGTTGCGACTTTGCGGCGAACGAGGCAGTCCCGGCGATCCAGCACGCGCCTGCGCCTCTTTGTGCGCGAGCTCGCGAGCAAGGTTTCCGCGTAGCGCATGCACTTCGGTGCGTATTTCCTGAATAGCCCGATCCGTAGACGCGGTCTGCACAGAAGACCGAATGGGCTTGTCAGATTTACGAAGACAAAGCGATGCCAGGCAACATACATTTAGCTGGGCGTGCTGCTCACTGCCGCGTGGTGCAATGTCCGTCTGTGCCTCTCGTACGTCGCTATCGTCTGAAGGCTCGCGAGACCAAGATGGCGCTCGTTTGCTCGCTGTCATATCTGCCGACTCCGAAAGACCGCGCTTCATACCGCCAGAGACTTTGCGTATGTCGTCTGCTCGAGGTGAAATGGTGCAAGCCGCCAATTTGGGGCTATCTGCGCCGAAGGGGCGCGGCCCTCTCGGACCACCGGGTGCGCGCCTGCTTGGTGTTCTGGAGAGTGATAGCGAGAGTGAAGGTTCTGGTTTTGCCGGGCGAGGCGGTGACATTTCGCAAGGAAGACTGAGGGCTCTCGCTTCCTGCCCTGTAATGTCTTGAAGAGCTCGCCGCTCATAGTCGGCTGTTGAGCTGGCACGAGAGCGCGTTGGCGATACAGAGTCGAGTCGTTTGCGAGGCTCCTCGACTGCGCCGATGCGGGCTGATGATTGCAGGCTCGTTTGAGATGTAGAAGCTGACATGGATGAACACGTCGCAAAGGAGGCAGCTGTGGCAGAGGTTGCCTCGGACCGAACAGCAGAGCTATCTGTCGCTGCCGAAGAGGCTTTGCTGATGATCGATTTGCTACGTCGTTGTGGCGCACTTGGGGAGCTAAAGACTTTCCGAACATCTATTTCGCTCAGTCGCTTCATGCTCGGGCTCGGACTGGTGGCGGTGGATGCTGCGACTGATTGATCCAATCGAAGCGCACCTTCGTACAAAGCCCAATCTCGCGCTAGCAACGATGATCAGCATGAGACTGCGCTTACTAACGGTACGAACCGGTTGCTATAACTGAATGTGGTGCCGAGTCGTAACGCACGCTTCGATCAGAATGAAGCAGGCCATGATTTGCTAATTGTATCTCGATCGAACACTCACAGTCGTCGTGATAAGCGATTCGTGCGATCATGGCTGGGCCGGTCTGGCGACCGAACGACAGGCTATCGGACTCGCCGGTCGGATCAACTTGCAGTACGAGTCGACTCTTGATGGGCTCGCTCAGATAGGCACGCTTTTCGTATAAGTTCCAGTAGACAGAAATGTGTTGATCTGCGGACTGTCCAGGTGGTCCTGCTAAATGAGCCAGCGTCGTGACCATGGCGGTTGAGCGCGCTTCGATTGTCTTGATATTCGCTTGCATCTGCCACAAGCGATCGAGGAACCGGGTCTTGCGTTCAGCTGCATCGCTTGCTGCTCGAACGATGTATGATCGTGATGGCCGACCGCTCCACTTTGCGCTCGAGAGCGTAGGAGGATTCTGTAACCACAGCGATATCTCTGCCACAGCTCTCAATGACACAAGCCTATTGTCACGAAAGGGACATACCGTCGTCTCCTTCGTCCGCAGCAATTAGCTCTTCGAGTTTGATCAGGCCTTTGAAACCCATGCAGTCTTTTTTGACCTTGGTCGGTGTAGATCCCATCGGCTCGTAGGCTTTCGTCAAATAAGCGATTTGTGAGCCCGAGCGATGCATCTTCATGACCTTGGCGAGTTGATCGATGTTCTCGAGGCCAGCCAATGAGCGACCATCGGGACCAGAAGAGGAGGGTCGCTTGGCAATCATAAGACAGTCCGAGAACAGAAACAGAGTGCAGTTGAGCGCGTTAGCTTTACGGCTCGCAGCGCTGGCGGGAGAGTTTGATCCATTGGCTGCCCTCGGAGAATCCATGACGTCTAGACAGTCGACGAAATAACGACTGCTGCTGATCATATTGGCGGGAAAGCCTTCGATGGCGCGTTCGAGGCCCCACATTGCAGCCGCGCATCGCTCGGGCTCGTCTGCCTCGCACCTAGCCATTTGACTTGCAACAGCATGCGCTTCGAGCAGGTAGTCGCGATTTTCCGAATCGTCCGCAGGCAGGGCGCCCAGAATGCCCTCGAGCATGAGGATGTATCTCGTGACGCGCTGGACGGGCTCCATCAATAGCTCGCGAAGACCGATATTTCCTATGCCTTCGGTAGAGTATTTCGTTCGCTGCGGCGGTCTCAAGTTCTAGTATCGAATGTAATGGGCTACTTACCTCGACAAAGTCGACGAACCCGCGCTTGCTCGACATCTGGCTTTCAATCTCCTTTGCCTTCTCGTAGCCTGAGAGATAAGTTGGATAGACGTGTACATCCGCAAATGCAGTCAGCTGCACCTCGTCAGCATGTGCAGAGCTCGGAAGACTGACACCCACATGCTCCCAGATGACGACGCCCAATCCTCCGCGCCGCTTGGACAGCATGACACGCTCAAGGTCCTGAAGAAAGCCTTCGTTCGCTGCTAAGATAACGTCGATGTTGCCGAAAAGCATCTTTGCCTCGTATAGCGGTATAATTGCTTTCTCCTTGTGCTTTGCGAAATCTCGAAGCGGTCTCGCATAATCCTGAATAGTGTCCAAGCCTCAAAACCCTTGTGTGGATGTGTACGTCTCGAAGCATACCTGTATGAGCGCTTTGAGCCTGCGAACATAGTTGAATTCGGTCTCAACAAGCTCTCGAAGTCGGTTCTCCAGCTCAGCAGGGTTGTGGGGTCTTGTACTCGGCGCCAGGAACGAAGGCTGAGAGGCCAGCGCGGTTGAAGCAAATGCATCTGACGGACTGAAGGCTGGCAAGGGATCCCCGAGCTGCTGCAGGAAATGAGCTGTACGCTCAGGTACAGTCCATCCCGCGCCGTCCTGTGTCATGCCCTCGCACACCACATCACAAAAGATTGCCCGTCGCTTCAGCTTGCCGCCAGTCAGAGTCGTCATGCCGGCTGGCATAGACGTAGACTCGCGCTTGATGCGCATCTTCGCGTCTGTGCGCCAGCGTCGTCAGATGCGAGTAGGCTGTTCGGTGATTTGTCTTCGCGCGTGACATTGTGTTTTTGGCCGAGCGCGTGATATCAACATGCCACGTGAGACTAACCTCTCGATCTCAAATTGTGTGAGAGACCTCTCCAGGTTACGAACGTTCTTGCCTCTGCCAGTCAGGATATAAGCATGACGGTCGCCACTGCGTTGAGTCCGCGAGCCTCTGCGCAAAATGCTCGCCCTTGGATTCGTGCTTGCCGCTGCCGGCCTTGCCGCTTCTGCTCCGGCCGCGACTTTGCCTCAGCCTGACCCATCTCTGGCTTACTCGGTCACGTTCAACGGTGTTACGTATGTCAATAAGGGACTGGTAGGCTATGGTAGCATATCTGCGTCGGCTCTTGATCAGTTTGGGGACACGCTCGGAGGCCTCGGCAGCGCCATTGCAATCAGCCCCAAGTCCTTCAGACGGTCCGGCAATCGCTATGCCGGTGCCTTGCTCATGCAGCCCGACAGAGGGCACAACACGCAAGGTACCGTTGCCTACCCTGCCCGTGTCCAAGCATTCAGCTTCGTCTTTACGCCATACTACGCTACCGCCAATCAGACTTTGGCCCAAGGCGGAACTTCGTTGCCGCTCAACTATCTCGGCGGACAAGAGTACCAAGACAGGGAAGTTTCGCCCCGTCTGACGACGGGCCTCGATCCCAATGGCATACGCCCAGCCTTTGGCGCTGTACCTGAGCTGCCAATCGCCACAAGCAATCTGCCTTATGGCAATCTTACATTCGATTCTGAGGGCATCGCGTTTGCAAGCGACGGTTCGCATTGGGTCTCGGACGAGTATGGTCCAGCAATCTATCACGTGAATCTTGCCGGAGTGCTGACGGGCGCAATCCTGCCACCGGCTGCCATCGTTCCCATGCAAAATGGCAAGGTCAACTTCACCGCTCTGGTCGATCCTACTACCGGCCGAGTAGCCAACCAAGGCTTCGAGGGCCTGACGATCACGCCTGATAACACCATGCTATATACCTTGTTGCAGAGCGCTACGGTACAAGATGGTGGCTCGTCGAATACCAAGGGGCGCTACACGCGCTTGCTGGGCTACAACATCGCCAACGTAAACAAGCCTGCCCTTGTCGAGGAGTATATCGTGCCTCTACCGACGAGCAGTAAGGGCAAGGTCTATGCCGCCAGTGAAGTAGCATACGTCGCTCCGAACACTTTCCTTGTGCTTGCGCGCGATGGCAATGGCGACGGTGATACAGGACCATCGAAGTACAAGTCTGCCGACCTCATGTCGACCGCTGGAGCTACCAATATCGCCAACACGGCGTATGACTCGCCGGCTACACCGGCTGCACCGGGCGGTGTTCTGAGCTCCGCGATCACGCCAGCGACTTACCAAGCCTTCACGACTTATATCAACGGCACGCAATTGGCACGCTTTGGCCTCAACAACGGAGCAACGACGAGCCCAGCGCAGATTGATGGCAAATGGGAGTCTCTCTCGCTTGTCTCTGTACTCGACCCTGCCTACCCGGACGACTATTTCCTCTTCACGGCCAGCGACAACGACTTTATCACTACGAACGGCACAAGTGGTGGCGTACCCTACCAGGACCCATATGGCTCAGATGTGCCGACTCAAGGTTAGCCCACTGTCATGTCTCAGAGCGACCATGGCTGACTGATTTTATTGATAGTCTTTGTCTTCCGTTTGACACTTCCCGGTGCCAATGTTGCTACCTACACGCAAGCATAGACACTGAAGCCAGCGAGAAGCAGACAATCAAAAGCGCAGAGATGCGCCATCGAGTAGAATGCATGATTCAATTACGAGGCGCCTTTGACCTTATGCGCGTGAGCTCGTAAACAGCACGTCGCGTGTGTCGAACCGTCGAATCGTAGCGTGTGCCCCTCGCACTTGACGGGGCAGATACAAACATCCATGCTTCAAGAGACGCTCAGTGATGTCGACATCGGTCGAGAAAGAAGCTCTGCCAGATTATGTGCGCTGCAACATGGTCAAGTCGGCTGACAGCTCATTTGCCTTTGTCTAGAGTTTTGGCGAGATCCTGGGCAAAGGTGCCTTCGGGTCGGTCTATAGAGCCCTCTGTTGGACTACCGGTGAGACGGTCGCTATCAAGCAAGTCAGTGCAGCGCAGGCTAGTCCACACTTGCGAGCTGAACTCGCATCAGATCTCCCTTGGCCGTTTCTCGAAAGCGGAGTTGCCAGAAGTGCTGGTAAGCTGGCTGACAGTCAGTGACACGTCCATAGCTCAAGCACGGGCGACAGGCAGAGATAGACTTGCTCAAGGCGCTCAACCATCCCGCCATTGTTCAATATCGCGGTTTCGTCAAGACAGAGCATTCGCTCTACATCATCCTCGAGTATTGCGAGAATGGCTCGCTTTACACAACTTGCAAGAAATTCGGCTTGTTCACTGAACGGCTTGTCGCAGTCTACGTCGCACAAGGTACGCCATTGACTAGTGCCGCCTCGCGGCGCTCACGCGACGCCCAGTTCTCGACGGCTTATTGTACCTGCATGAGCAAGGCGTCATCCACAGAGACATCAAAGCGTCCAACATCCTGGCAAACAAAGACGGCAAGGCCAAGCTGGCCGACTTTGGCGTTGCTACACGCGTCGGCGGCAGTATGCAGTCTAGCGTTGTGGGCTCGCCTTACTGGAGTACGCCGAGCATCCTTGCATCTGAACGTTGCTGACACACAACGAAAAGTGGCTCCGGAGGTCATCGATCAGACTGGCGCATCTACAGCATCCGATATCTGGTCTCTCGGCTGCGTTGTCGTCGAGCTCTTGACCGGCAAACCGCCATATTGGAATCTTGACCCTCTACCCGCCATGTTTCGCATCGTCAGCGATGATGCGCCCCCACTTCCAGATGGACTATCTCATGCAGCGATCGATTTCCTCATGCAGTGCTTTCGCAAAGATCCCAACATTCGTGTTGACGCGAAGCGACTGCTCAGGCACAGCTGGCTCGCACAAAGCAATGCAAGCGCCGGCGCGAGAGCCAAGGCCGTAGCAACAGCAGCAGTACCGGTCAGCACGTTGAGTAGACGAGAGCCGTCGTCACAGGTCGCTCAGATCTTGGGGTCTCGCATTCGTGCGACGAGCAAAACGGCAGCAGCACTTCCCCCTTCTGCCCCTATAAAATCGCTCTCAAAGCATCATGACGCCGACTCTGGCGATTGGAACGCAGATTTCGAGAACGGACCGTCTGCTGCATTACCTTTGCTAAGCCCGCTCGCGCGATCCGCCAGACCAAGGCCAAAAGCTTCGCAATCCGATGCGAACATGAAGCGCAATGACAAAGCGATTGAGGATTACTCTGGTATATTATCGGATAGTGAAGCCGATCCTTTTGCAGGAAAGATCCGAAAGTTCAAGGTAGTTCGGTGTTGATGTGTACAAGCCGCGCTGAAGTTGACGCAGCTCAAGCAAAAGGCGGGGGCAAAGCCGGTCTTGCATCCAAGGGATATTTTGCCACCTGCAACGAGCGAGCAGCCTGTCCGGACGCCAATCTTAGCGATCAGTAAATTTGTGGAATCTGCTGATGACGACTTCTCCGACCTTGGGCAGCCGCCGACTGATTTGTCTGATGCTTCACGAGCCAATTCTCTGCAATTACATGAACGGTCTTCAGGCAGGGTCTGGCTCTCAGCTAGCGACCTGGACGACGATGAAGATGTCTTTGCCGATCTCGAAGATGGCGCTTCTGAAGTCGATACAGCTACGCTTGCAAATGAGCGTGATGACGCGCGCGTCAATGCCTTGGTTTCCATGCTCGGCGATGCCCTATCGAACAGCGAACACTCAGCCTGTAGACAGAGCTGCACTTCACTGGTGCGTCCGTTACTACACAGATGGTGATGTTGCTGAAGATCCGATAGATCGATCTCTTTGCCGCGAATCCACAGTCTCGCGAGCATTTCATCAAATCCCATGGGCTGCTCTACGCGCTCGAGGGCATCTCGCGCCTGCAGGACACAAGCCTGATCGCTCTTCTCTTGCGTCTTATCAATACGATCGTGTCCGACGATCAAGCAGTGTTCGCGTCATTCTGTCACCTTGGCGCGTGCTCGAAGATTCTTCCACTTAGCAGCAGTCGACAAGTCGATGAGCTTCGGCAGGAAGCCGCCATCTTTGTCAGCGCAATGTGCCAGTCCTCGTCGTCTGCTGTCATTTCTGCGCTTGTCGCATCCGGTGGTATGAGGTGTCTGGTCGAGATGCTCGGCGCGGCCGGCAGCGAAAGCAAGGATATTGCTTGGCTAGCAGTAGATGGCCTGCATCGCATCCTGCATCAACAGGTAAGACATCTGGCACATATTTTGCGCATCTGACTCTGCAGCAGACCTCAACCTACCGGCGCGATCTCTGCCAGATTCTGGCATTTGAAGGCATCTTCGAGTCGCTAGCACAAGTCCTCGAGACTTGTCAGACTGACGCCACTTTGTTCGCCTTTAATGCGCGTCGGCAGACCTTGGAGATGCTACAGACCTTCTCTCTTTGTGATACGCGACTCAAGACATCGATGATAGAGCCACGACTTCTGACGGGTAAGTCATAATCTTGTCTCGTCTCTCAAGCTGCGCTCAATTCATGCATACACCAGCATTGACGAATGCGCTCGACTCGCTGCCTGCGGCAGACATCTTACCAGCGCTGAAGACGATGCAAAATATCAGCGCGATACCAACTTCGTTGGATCTGCTGCAAGCAGCAGGCGCTTGTGACAAGCTCGTCGCTATACTTGGCCGATCAAGCAAGGCGCAACATCCGCCGCAGGGCGTTGCCGGCCCAATCATCAATAGTCTCTACAACCTTTGCAGACTGTCTGTTGCTCGCCAAGAGGAAGCTGCCGTCGCTGGCATCATACCGCTGCTGCAGAACGTTGTCGCGAGCCGCTCACCTTTGCGCCAGTTCGCCATCCCTGTCCTTTGCGATTTTGCGCATACGTCTGCGCGGTGTCGATCATTGCTCGGGCAGCACAGCACTCTCGCAACTTATCTCACCCTGCTAAGCGACTCGTACTGGGCACGCCAAGCCATGGAAAGCATTGCCACGTGGTACGCTTTCCAGCCAGTCTTTCCACCGGGTGCTGACCTCGACGTCAGGCTACGGGAAGATACAAAGCCTGTGCAAAAGGCGCTATTGGCCGACGATGCTCTCGAGAAGCTCGTCATCAGCTTTTCAGACAAGGCGGGACCATACGAAAGTCTCATCGAGCCCCTCCATCGTGTTATGCGAATCTCAGCCGCGCTCACGCTGAGATTGTTCAGTCGAGGCAGATTCTCGCGCGCCGTCTGCCTTCGCCTGTCGGAACATCGACGTGCCGTTGTGAGGCTCGGTATGCTTCGGCTGGTTCGAACAGCCTGCGAGTCTTGCCTCGAAGAGCAGCATCCGCCTGCGCCATTACTGGAGATGCACGGCGTCATTCAGCGAATTGCATCGGATGACCCAGCCGTGCTCGTCAAGCAGCTCGCCGCACAAGTGCGCAAGGATCTCAAACGCCTTCGGCAGAAAGCACAAGATCAAAGTCAGGATGGACGCGTTCTGAGAAGAGCCGAAGGTCCGAGACGTCAGCTCAGCGACTCTCGCGAGCACCGACATCTTCGGTAATTATGTGACGATATATCAGCCATGTGTTGTCGTACGATCATGCACATCAGTAGAGTCTGTACCGCTAAGGAGCGCGTTTGCCTGCTATTTTTCGACGTTGTCGCGCCTTCAATGATGCCTTGCACCCCGGCTCTCATTCTATGCCATCTACGCAAGTCCACACTGAGCGTGATGCTCGCGCACACACGCCAGCACTCACTACTGTATCCGTCGATTGTCGTGCTTAAACTTCGCGTGGCCAAGCAGACGCTGTTTCTGATCGACACCGCCGTCCACAGTCACCCCTGAGACCTCTCGCAACTATCCATTTGCTCGCTGCTACCCATCAGCAGACATCTTTTAGCAACATGACAACAAGCACAAGGCTGCAGGTCAGTGATATGACGTATCTCGGCACTCGCCTGGAAGACGTCAATGTTGGGTGGTTCCCTCCATCGCCTCACCCACACGGTCCCTACCAGACTACACCAGAGGGCATCCCATACACACAGAGGCGAAATGTAGCATTCATGAGGTTCCCCAAGTATTATCCCTTCGTCGATGTCACAGCTTCCATGGCTGGCCTCAAGCGCTTCAAAGGGGCTGCAAAGGACTTGACGGTACCCATCACTGACGATATGAGAGGAACACTCGCGATGACTCCTTGGGTCACTGAAGAGCTCGTCATCATCGGCATGGGCTATCTCCATCGCGACATCCTCGAGCTGTCTGATTTCAAGTCGCTGTTCTATCTCATGGGCCATGGTGCCTGGCCCGCAGGTTGGCACTGACAGACATACTGCGAACAAAGCTGACTATTTCACAGCGGATCACACAGGACCTACGGTACAGTCGATGCTGATCCACTGCGCATTTTGTAGGTCGCTTGCTCTTCTGTAGCTTGCTAAACTGCAGCATGCAGACATCAAGGAGCAGTACACACGCTATGAGAATTGGCGTTCTTCCAATCCTCAGTATCCCGTGAAAGAAGACGGTCGACCCTGGAGCTCGCTGACGATGCACGACCTCTGCCATGGCTGGGTACTTTGCCTTCCCATGCTTGGTCATCACATTCCGAAGAAGCAATTCCAAGGCTTCTTTCGAATCGATGATCTCCAATACATGGCTTTTCCCTTTGGCGACCTTGAAGACAGCATGAGCAAATCTCGTCCATGAACTACGTCCATGAGATCCATGCAAACGCCAAAGATGTAGCCCGAGAAGACGGTCCGTCCTTTCGGCACACAGTTCGCTATGTAAAGCTGAAGCAAGATTTCAGTAAAAGGATCCTCGTCATGCCGGAGCTTTGCTGGCGATCTGATTCAGATGGCAGACCTCTCTGCTATGGGCTGTGTGTTGGCAAATGTATGTTCTGCGGCGTTGCAAAGGTGCGCACTGAAATTGTGATCACACATGAACTTCAGTGCGACGGGTGACCGAGGGTGGCCAGGTAAGAAAGCTCAGGAAAAAGCAACAGATGCGTATATTGCAGGCTTCCAGGCCAGCAAAAAAGAGGGCGCGAGCCAGAATTCGAATCTGGGACCTCATCTATATACTCCGTTCGGAGCGAGCGTTAACCCGAAAGATGCATGCTGCTGCGAGAAGGATATTAATTTCGTGCGGCATAGGGTGAACGCGTCAACTCACCCGCTGCACCACACGCGCGATTGCGGGGTGACCGACTTGCGCTATATAAACCTCATCTTTACACAGCTTGTTCTCTCGCGTGCCCTGTATATCCAGGCGGAACATTTTATTGGCTGAGACGACCGTGGCGCAAGCCAGACGCACACAACGTGCAGTTTCAGGCTACAACAGCATCGACGGCCTCGTCCTCCCCATCATCCGCTTCTGTCACCCTCGAGCCAATTACCTATTTAGGGCTGAGATCCTCGCCAAAGAGCCTAAGACTAAGCGCACTGCGATCGGTCTTGTCGAGTAGGAGGTTGCATGAGACTCGTGCTAGCCACATTGGCAGCGCGAGCTGCTGAGCTTTGCGCGGAATGTCAGCGAGCAAGAGGAGTGTGCCGGGCTCAAGCGGATCTAATGCCCTTGCGAGCGCGCTATCGTTCAATGCGGACAGAGTAGGACTCGGCTCTGGTCCGATGAGCGTGCGAAGGTCGTCTATCGTGCCAGTGACGATTCGCTCAGCTGTCAGATAAGGACGCAAGACGTCGATGCCCTCTGTAGTGAATCGCCACATCGACTTGTAGTCTTTGAGCTTGCTCGACTCTGTTCGCGACAGCAGACGCACTCCGCAAGACTTGAGTCGCAATGTCTCTGGGCTGTTGTGCGTCAAGATAGTCCTGATGATATTGGAAGTGAGCGTGAGCGTCCTTTGAGGTTCTCCGGTCGCGTTCCGCACGAGCAGATTTTGCATGGGGAAATCCTCTCTGATACCGAGGAAAGACCTGCAAGACTGTCAGCCACGCTCGTCAGAGCGTACGAGGAAACATGCTTGAGCGACCCCAAGGCAGGGTGATCTGTCTGCACATAGTTGAAAGGCTCTTCCTTGAGAACACCTCTGCCGCCCTTGACTTTCTTCGGCGCCGGCGCGCGTTCGACAGGCTCCTGACTGGGCTTTCGCTTAGCCGGCGCATTCTCTTGCGCGGTTGCAACGGGGAGCGGAACTTCTTTTGCGATCTTCTCGAGCACGGCGACAAAGAATGCGCCAGTGTCTTGCACATGGGGATAGAATCGCATGCAGCGTTCGAGATCGAGCGCCTCTCCTGTTGGCCACATCGTTTGCGGTAGAAAGGGTAGGGAAGGGGACGCAGTAGGATGCTCATGCATGTTCTTGTCGAGTACGCGCCAAGTCGTTAGACCTGGCGATCTCTTCAGTTCCGGTAGGTGACTGCTCGCGTCGACCAGGTGCAGATCTGCACGTCTGTTAGCACATTGTATGATCTGAGTCTCTGTGCGGACTCCTGTTCGCAGCGAGGGCGGCCCCGACGACGGCCTCATTCTCTATCGGATTCATCGAGCAGGTGGAGTAGACGAGTCGACCTCCCGGCTTGAGCAGCTGAATGCATCTCTCAAGAATCCTCAATTGCATTCTGTGGATTCACATCAGCTCTAATATACGCATGATTCGACAGATACACCCACGCATGCAGGCCGATGGCATCAGAAGGACTCCATTTTGACCAGATCGCAACGTTCTTGCGCAACGTCCCATCGCCAGAGCAAGGAACATCGCAGAGGATACGATCGTAAAGCAGCGGTTGCTTTGCTTTCGCGCTACCAGGCTCAGAGGGCAGCCAGAACGTCGGCAAGTGTCTGGCGTCATTGTTGACAATCATGCAGCTGGGGAAGCCAAGTCGATGGAGCGTCTGATGGATGAGCATATGGCATCGCTTTGCATCGCTGTCATTGGCCACCAGTAAGCCCTCTTTGGACCCAGATGGAGCATCTGAGCCCGATAGCGCTTCTAGTATCTGCGATGTTTTGCTTCCCGGCGCGGCACATGCGTCAAGAACCCAATCTGACTTGCGCACGTCGAGGAAGAGAGGCGGAATCATGCTGACGGCTTCTTGACGTGTGATATTGCCCGCCTCGGTCTCGTACACGAGGAAATGCTGAAATTTCTTGTACTCTGGCGTCTTGCGTAGCAATTTGCGGGCGATCTTGATAGACCAGGCATAGTGTTTGGGATACCTGCACGACCCCGATCCAATGAGCGGGCGTACACGCTCGTGGAAGCGACTTGCCAAGTGACAGGCTCAAGCGAGGGCGTCACTTCACTCTCGAGCTTGATCGCGTTTAGGAAAGGCACATATTCTGTCTTGATCGTCTCTTGCAAGTCTTGGGCGAGTCTGTCTCGACAATCCTCCATCAGGAAGGCTTGCCTGTTCGCGTAAAAGCAACGGACGGCCTCGATCCATTGACACGAAAAGTCGTTGGCAAATCTCTCCTGAACGCTGCGTACATCGTCTCGTGCTCTTCCTCGCTGGCGAGGATGTGCTGAGCCTGCCATTCCCGGGCATAGCGTGAGCTCGTTCGCTTTGCTTGATGAGCTGGCGAGACGAGCCTTGTAGTAGGCCTCCATCTTTGCATTGGAAGTCACAATTTCGCCTGTTCTGTCGTCCCTAGGCGCCCAGCCGTCGTCGGTCTTGCCCTACGTAGGTGCTTGACAGTCAGTGCAAGCTTGCAATACTCATCTGCCTGACCTACTTTGCCTTTCTTGCGGCCGCCCATCTTGATGAGCTTGGTCGGTCGTCGTCGAGCACTTGGTCAAGTCCTTGCACGCGAGCCGGCCGCTAATCGACTAATCGCTACTGAACTTGCCACGGATGACCTCGACTTCAGCTCTCCCGTCACAAGCCACGCCGCCGATAGCTCATCCAACGCTTGCGCCATCTGCACCAGCGAACAAGAAGGGCAAGAAAGTGGCAGCCGCTGTGGAAGAGGATGACGAGGAAGAGGAGGATCAGCAAGATGAGACACCGTTGGCTCACTGCGAGTGGACCGTCCAGCCGGGCGAGCTCTGTACTTCTCAGCACTGGATGGTCGAAGACCTCATCAAGCACATCCATCAAGGTGACTTGTGACCGACGAGTGACTTTGCAAGCTCACGCTCGAGTGCACGGACAGTGCATGTCATGCCGCAAAAGGCAGACTACACCTGTCACTGGAACAAGTGCGCGCGGTTGGGCAAGACGCAGTCCAGTCGCTTTGCTCTGCTCGCGCATATACGCAGTCATACGGGCGAACGACCTCATATCTGTCCCTTACCAGGTCAGTCGGACGCGCTTGCTTGCTCATGCGAGTCGTCAGGCTGAACGTGACAGACAGATTGCGACAAGACCTTCACACGTACAGACGCGCTCTCCAAGCATCTCAACGCACTGCACAACTATACCAAAGAGCAGCGCGACATGTCGACTGAGCAGATCATGCAATCCATGTTGCCCCCACCCGTCGAACTCTTTCAGACCCATTCAGACAGAGCAGCACAGACGCGTAAAACGGCAGTCGGTAGTCTTACCGCATCCCATACTACCGTCAGGAGTAAGGAGCCCCGACCGATGCCTATACCCGACAAGCCTTCGCCCGCTCTGACGGCATACCTCATCGCCCTTGCGAAACACCGCTACCTCATCAGACAGACCGAGATATTACTGAGCCAGCTGGATGCCTATGCTGCAGAAGCCGATCATCTGGAGACCGAGAAAGACCGGTTGCTTAGTCAGATCATCGTGCAAGAGTACGGTCCCGTCGCGCGCGAAGTGCTCTCGCAAGACATGATCAATGCTCTCCTGCCACCCGTCTCCCAATGATGTTGTACGGCATGCAGAGGACGTATACAGTACAACAGCTGAGCGATCAGGTATCCTTGTTCACGTACAGCCAAGCTGCGACACCGATGAGGACGATGCCGGTAGCACTGATCATGGGGACGGTCTGTCCGGCACCCGTCATCAGCGCTTCCGAGCCTGGAGGAAGAAGCCAGCGTACAGCAGCATTGGACGGAAGCCCTGTGGGAGGTAGCCCCGTCCGAGATGATTTGTCCGGCGGTTGGCTATCGGGCAGTCTATGCCTTGCGGTCATCGTAAGATCCTTATCATCATACCTCCTCGATCTTGTCGCCTTTTCGCCCGTGCCAGTCGCTGCGCTAGCGGTGAATTCATTGACAGACTCGACCAATGTTTTCGATGGTGCCTTCCGGCGTTTCTTCGACTTCTTACTACTCGCCGCAGGAGAACTCTTCCCGCTCTGGCTGGGCGTCTTGCGTAGCGTTGGCGTCTCTTCAGTCTCTTCTGCCTCAGATCCGCTCGAAGCAGACGCGCCATGCTCGTCCTCCCACTGTTTGATGATGGCTCTAAGCTGTCTTCGCTCCTCTTCCCACGACAAGCGTTCTTTGCGCCACGCATCCTCAAACGCGGATTTCCAGGCTTCTATACTGGGCGGGTAGGCTTTGCTGGTCTCTTCTGCGCGTGACTTTGCTTTGACGGCTTTCTCGAGATCTTGCACACGTTCTTCGAGCGTGCGAACGGTCTCTAGCGCTTGCGCGTGCTCTGACCGTAGTGCCTGCGACATGGCAGTGGCAGACTCGAGGTCGGACGTCAGGCTGTTCATCCGGTTCGTCAGAGCAGCGTTCTGCTCGACTAGCTCGGGTGCGCCGTGGGTCGCAATGCCGTTGACGATCGATCTAACTCGATTCGGCGTAGGCTGACTTTCGATGACTGTATCATCTGATGCAATGCTACTCGCGTCATCATCATCTGACGAGCGAGACCCATTCAGTAGATTACTGTCGCCGTTGTTCTGGGGCGCATCTGCCGCGAGGCCGAGCTCCCGTCGCGCTTGACCCATCTGCTCGCGTAGACTGTTAAAGTCGTTCTTCATCGCTTCGTGCTCAGTCAAGACATATTCAAGGCTGTTGAACTTGACAATGTGCGAGGCCAGAGATGACTGAGTCTCGGATAGCTGGTTTTGCAATGCAGCAATCGTGCTTGCATGCGGACCGTCTTTGGCTCCCTCGTCAGCGCCAGCAGGCGCTGCACCGACCCCATTGGGCAGTCGACCGGACACTGCATGTGTAGGCGGCAAATGACCGCCTAGAGAGTCCTGTATCTCGTTCATCTGGCCTGCCAGGTTGCCAAGATCTGAGCCCGTTTCGCGCGACTTTTGCAGCTCATTCTGTATGCGACTTAGTATGGGTATCCGATCAGGCTGCTGCACCTACTTGTAAGCGGTGTAGGACGTGATCGTAGCTCAGGCCAGTGTTGGCAACGCCGCCTTTTGTGTATCGTCTGCCCAGATTGATCTCATTTGCTCGATAGATAGCAGGCAGTGTCCTGCATGAGGTGTCAGCCAGGGCAATCGGCAGACAGCAAGACATACTGTGAGAGATGTAGAGCGTCTTCGGACGTAATGGCAATGTAAATCTTCGTTGCAACCTTGTGATGCACAATCGTCTTGTTGTCGTCTGACACGATATCGATACCGAATTCCTGTCCACAGAATGCAGGTTTAGAGCCAAGAGGACCGCTTCTCAAGCCATCAAACGGACCACTATATCCTCGCTCCTGAGCTTGAAGACCTCGCTCTCGACTGCCTCGGCAGACAGTCGTTCGCCGTTGATGAAAGTGCCATTGGATGACTTGACGTCCTTGATGAAGACCTGCTGAGCGTATTAGCGCTTGCATGGCGCGCTCACTTGAAGCTTGCCGTGTCGTCTTCACACCAGACTTCGGCGTGCATACGTGAGAGGACTTTGGAATCAAAGTAGCCATTCGTCGGATTGGGTATCGTCTTCGCGTTCGTCTGTCTGCCGATCTTGACCTTTGCTCCGACGGGTACGAGTGAGATCTGTTTGGGCACAAAGGTATCGTTGAGAGGCTGAAGGTGGAGGGCAGGGTAGATGAGCGGTATGGCGTGCATGCCCGCGCCGCTTGCGTTGGTAGTCGTCATACTTGCCGCAGTCGCTCGTGTTGGGCTAGACCGGTGTCAATGCTAGTTGTATCGAGTTGCAGAGGCGAGGTTCAGCGTAGTCAGAGTGCGAGTGCGCACGAGCAGCTTTGTAGCAATGCCGCGAGACTAACGCTTGGCAGATTGACTGTCACGCCAAGCAGCGTCGTTCGGAGCCTTAATCCCGCAAGGTCCTGTACCCGAGAGATCCCTCGAGGTCACCTGCTCAGGTGCTGGCGTCAGCAGGTGTCGGCACTGGTTCCTGCCGGTTCGCTATTTCGCCTGGGCTCACAGCGATGGCACGCGTTCGTCGGTTCGTCCGCCCTCAGTGAAGCAAGAATGAGCGGGCCAGGCAGCAGATTGTCGGCATTCAGATCCCACCTGTCACCGGTCGCATCTCCATCAGCCATCTCACTCTCGCCGACGGTCTCTTCAGCTGGTGCACGTCATGCATCGACGAGCAAGCCTCCGAGGCAAGAGCCAGAAGCGAACGCAAAGTACTACAGATACTGGCTCCCCTTCCAGTCCAGATGGGCAGATAACGATATGTAGTACGTTCGCTGCCAAGCTGTGTGTCTCGACGCGTTGACGAAGCGCGCAGTGGGCATATGAACAAGTGGGTGCATGCGGCGGATGTGTGTCGTCATGCGCTCAACCACAGAGCTGCAGCGCACAGTACAGCTTCTACTTTGACAGTCTGATCAACCAGTATCTGATCGCGCGATGTGGCCAAACGCCAACATCAACAGACAAGCCAATCGGCCTCATCATCTCCTCGAGCACAACCTATCTTTCCAGTCTGGCTTTTCCATCGCCCTTCATGGCCGCTCTCAGCGTCGACAAGATCGGTCGCTCAAGCGTTCGATACCGTGTAGCACTCTTTCCCGCACGCGCCGCCTCGCAAACAGGTCAATCCGGCGCGTTGGCGAAATCAGAGCAAGATCGGGTGGGCAAAGTGTCGCTTGAACTCGAAGGCGAACAAGCAGCTGCCTTTGGAGAGCTCACGCATGTCTTTTGTGATCCTGTCTCTCGTCGGCCGACGGACATTCCGCCAAACGTGCGCAAAGGACTTGAGGAACTGTTGGTGCCGTAATGCAGATGGTCGCAACGACTAGCATGTACTCGAAGAAGTATACATCATGCAATGATCAGCCGACAGCGTAGCGCGAACGTGCACGAATGGCAGGTCCTCTAGCCATGAGAAGCCAGGGCAGTGGCACGAGCACAATAGACACGCCGGCCAGAAGGCCGCATGCACCCTGTCGCACCATGTCAGCCAGGTCAGAAAAGCGATCTGAAGAAGCATACTGCAGGAGAGAGAGTTTCGAAGGCTTGGAACATGAACAGTGGGAAGGCTGCTGCGAAGCAGGATCGCGAGAATGTCGCTGAGGGAGGCCTCGTCAGCAAAGCTCACGGGACAGATAGAAACCGACCGACCGATTGCGAGTGCATCTGCAGCGTTGGATTGATACGAAGCGAGCAGATACGGGATCAGGCTCACGAATACGATGATCGTGCTGAACGAAAACAAGGCCAGACCGATCATCATCGGAAACCAGTGTATGTTTGTGTAGGTTGTGAAGCCGAAAATGAAGAGGCTGATCGGAGTCAATGGGACGACATAAGTGAGTATCTTCAGCCTAGCCTCCGGCGGAGGCGGGCCTCCGACTCGCTTGACTTCACGTCCGAACATAATCTCTCCCGGGATTCTGATGGCAAGCGCGCCGGCCAGAAAGCCTATACCGAGCGCAATGTAGGGCAGACCTGCAATGTCCTGCTTCCAACCGTGGGTGACCTCGAAGACGTATGGCAAGCCTGCGAAAAGGCCATAAATCTGCTCGTTCGGTCAGTCAGTATGCGGCGACCGTCCATCAGGACTCACGATGCCATAGAGGAGTGAAAAGAAGAATGAGCAGGCGAGTATGAGTGGCTCGCATACCGCAAGCTTGACGGGCATGAGCATGGCATGCAAGATGAGATTGCGCACACGGTTGATGTAGTGCCCTGCTGACTCTCGCGGAATCTCTCTACCTTCTTCAGTGGCTCGCTTGACGTTTGCCCGCTGTTGCAGTATGGGACCGCAGGTCTCTGGAGACTCCACCACAAGCAAGATGAACGCCAAGGCCGACGACATTGCCATAATCCAGAAATTCCATCGCCAGCTTGCACGAGGTCCACTGTCGAGCGCGTTCGAAGTACCAGGAATAGGCCTAGTTTTGACGGCGATGAAATTACCGCAGAGAGGACCGGCCACGGGCCCACCGAAAGCGAAAAAGCCGTACCAGATCAGCCAGCGAAGACGTTCACGTGGTTCAGTGAACTCCGCTACGGAAACGGACACATTGTTGAGTGATGAACAGCCAAAGACGCCCGACAAGAAGCGCAACGCAATCAGACATCCGATATTAGGCGAGAGCGCGGCGCCAATTTGGCAGATCGTGAAGAGCAAATACGACCAAACGTAGACAGGTCTTCTGCCGAAGACATTGGAGAGGGGTCCAAACAGTAGCGGGCCGACTGCGAAGCCCAGAACGAAGAGCGAGATGGGTAGGATCGCAACGACTCTACTGACTCGAAAGTGTAGCTCGACATCGGGGACTGAAGACGCAAAGGCGGATGAGGAATAAGTCAGGGACAGTGTTGCAAAGCACAAGATAGCATTGACCCGAAACTGAGACGAATGTCAGACAGGCCGAACACACCCGTCCCCACTCACCTTTTTCCAGAATGTCCAGTCGACGGGCTTGTCGTAGGGCGCGTCGTCTTCACTGGGTGCGACAGACTTTTCTGACGTAGGTACTGCAGCTTGCTCTATATCTTGTATGCTCTGATGCTCACTTGTATGCGACTTCTTCGCCTGTACGTGGGCCATGACAGCGGTGCAGACAAGCGGGTGGTTCTGGTTGATTGCGAACTCCAGGCATCGAGTCGAGCGCGTTTTATACGACAGATGAGGACGAGTGTAGTCCCTCGGAGGACGTCGGTGAGGTCAGGCGGAAGCTAAGCAGCCGCGCACGGGCAAACACAGAACGCTTATATTATGTACAGTCAGGTCTGATCAAGTCCCGCGGGTGGCCAGCTCAGCGGAGCACTTGCATTGTGCATATGTGAGATGACTCAGAATCAAAAAGGCCCGGTGTGTCCAGGCAGCAGATGGCCGAATCTAGCATGGCAGGCCTGCGAGCAGCCATCGCAAGCGCGGCAGACTCGATACTGGGAGATCTAGAACTTCAGCGATCAGCGCATTCGGGGCTCGGCGCGAGCGACGTGCAAGCTGCTGTTGACGCTCATTGGAACATCTCTGGCACAGACGAAGCAAGTGAGGGCTGGCGCAAGGAGGCCCAGGCTGTCATCATCGAGAGAGCCTTCACGTCTCGGGCAAATTCGCTCGTAGGCCTGCACCTGTTCATGCGAGACTGCGGGAGGCTGAAGACGCGCTGTAGGCACTCGAGGCAGATGAGAAGCGGCCGGCAAGCCTGTCTGCGCTCTACGATATGCTCGATGTAGTGCTATACCTCAGTCAGAAGGGGGCCTGCGATGACAGCTTGGCAATCTCGCTCTTTGAGATGATCACGGACGCGCAGACCATCACCGTCGCCGAAAGCCTCTTTGAGTTCCTCGAAAGCAGGCGGGAGATCATCATCAAGGTCAGCATGGTCTGAGCAGCTCTCGAGCTTCGCTGACCCACATTACAGGGACTTCTGCCAGGTAGAGGCAAAGGTCTCATATTGCTGCGAACCTGCAACGCGCTCCTCAAGCGTGCCTCGAAATTCGTTCACACCGTGTTCTGCGGTCGCATACTCATCTTCCTAGCAATCGTTTTCCCGCTGTGCGAGCGTAGTGGTGTCAATGTCGCCTCTTCTTTCAATACTGACAATGTCACTATACTAGACGAATCAGACGTAGGACAGCCAGATACAACCGCGCGCTTGGCCGATGCGTCTCTCACGGGCGACGCCTTGGCATTATCGGATGATTCCAAGAGTCTAGATACAAAGCAGAACAATGCAGCAGCAGGCGAAGCCAAAATGAAAGGCCAGTCGAATGTGGCAGTGAAGCTTTGCGTCTGACATGTCGAACAGATCTATACGAACGATTTTGGCGCTTACAGCAACGCTTCTGTGATCCTCGAACCCTCTTTACGAACGTCTCGAGCGCAGGCAGCAAGAGCAATCTCGACATACTGAAGGAAGATATCGAGCTCACATTGACTACTTTCGCCGAGGCGATAGCGAAAGAGGCTAGCTTCGGCTCCAAGAAGACTCGTCGTGATGTTAGAAGCAGGCAAGATATGGACCAAGAAGAAAGCTTGGCCGAAGTCGAAGCAAATTACTTCTTTCCAAAATACCTCACGAAGCGTAATTTGCTTCCGCTGGAGGTACGTCACGCCCGCTCCCGCTGCTCGAATGCTTATCGGATCGATCAGCTTGCGGACACTGTCTTCCGGCGACAGATCCTTGTGCAGATACTGGTTGTCTTTCAGTATCTGTTGAGCTTCACTGTCAGCGAACGAGCCAAAGTCAAAGCACGTGCAGCGACGGGCAAGCCGCTCAAGCTGCCGCATAACCTGAACGAAGCCGAGGTATGCCTTCTGCTCACTCACTGGGATCTTTTCGAGCGTAAGAGCTTGCAGGAAGCCTGGACAGTCAGCACACGCATCAGGGTCGTAGAGATGCTCAGATCAACTGGGCCTTCTGGCGTTGCCTTCTGGCGCACAGTCTCACTCATACTGACCCGCGAAGAGAATTGGGCAAGTTTTTTCCGCTCTTAAGATGGGCTGGCACTGATGCTTGAAGACAGGCATCTTGGAAGCTCAACAACTGTGTTGACTTTGAGCAGCCTCCGCTGGCGGACGACGCTGCTACAGTCGCTACGAGCAAGCTGCGTGAGCGTACCAAGATTGCTCGGCCATACATGCACAAGGTCGGAAATGCGACCCTTAGTCGGCTATGGGCTAGCAAAGGCGCAGACCTGGCCAACGTCGTTGCGGCGGACAAGTAAGCGGCTTCCTGGCCCCGTGCAAGCTCTGCGCTGACCTACACAATCAGAGCGGGGGAGCTTGATCGGTTCACAGCGGAATTTGGCGCGATGAAGCGGAAAGCAGAGGAAACTGCTGAGAACACAGAGCTGGACGCTGCAGCTAAGGCAGCGCAGATCGATGAGGCCAAGGAGGTGAGCTCCCTGCCAGACTTGCAATATCGTGTCCGTACTCAGTACAGTCGCTAGGCCCAAAATGCTTTCTCTTGGCGCGGTCTACGGCTGGTGGCGAGCAGCAATCTCAGTTTATTTGACAAGATCGCAAGCGGCGCGACGCTGGTCGACATTGTCGAGGCTATCCGCAATCCGCCCGCAACACCAGCCAGCTCAAGAGCGAAAAAGCCCAAGCTAGCGACCGATGCGGCCTCGACGCCATCTGCAGGGGGGACCTCGCCTCTCGAGTCATCTCAGGTCTCTATGGCGCAAGATGCAGCGCCCGCTGCTTGAAAACATTGCACACGCTTGTACAACTGAGGCTAAGTCTAGCTGACGTCGAGAGCCATCTCGCTCTGCTGCTCTTGATCCTCTTGCTTTGTTTTCTCGAGACCGGAAGCGCGCATATGCTGGCCGAGAACGCTCCACTCGAAGACGAGGGGTTGAGAATCGGCCATGACGCTGAAAAGCTTGAGTTCACAGTCGTTTAGTCGATGGCCGAGCATGACGAGACAAGGGACGAATCCATGGCAGAGGTCGTTGAAGGTGAGACTGTTCCAAGGTCGACAGCCTGCAGGCGGACGATAGCGAGGATTGCTGGTCGCGAAGTTTCGATAGCGATCGTACTGATCCTTGAGGTCTGCAGCAAAGGAAGAATCAGCTGTCTCCATGCTCTGTTCACGCGCGACGGACACATCGTGACATTCAAAAGAACGTGATGCGGCGAAGGTCCCGTGCCATCCACTGCAGCCTTTGTCAATATATAGAGAGTGTAGCTATGACGGGTAAGTTCACAAGCTGGCCATGCGCCGAGGCCGAGCAAATAGTAGAGAGCGCTGAAGGACGAGTACTCGAGGATGTCGCGATCGAGGTAAGCGAAACCGATCTCGACGATCTCTGTCGTAGCCCAGGGTGTCTTGCTCAATGTCTCCTCAACCGTGGGATACATGGGTAAGGCATACTCGCGTGCGAGACCGACGTAGCGCTCGAGACCAGCCTCTGACTGTCTGACATCGATGAAAGGGTAGTGCTTCGGCCAGCGTGCGACGAGCTTCTCACAGTACCCGATGTGCTCGAGACCTTGGTTTGTGCATCTGTATGCGCCCATTGGATGAGGCCTGGGGCCTTGCCACTTCGTCGCAATGTTGTCGCTAAAGTGATGCCTGTTTGTTGCCATGATCGCTCGTCTGATACTGCTTGGTGCTGCCCTTTGTCTTGAGATGGACCGCGAGCGAGAGAGATGCTGACTCGGAAGTCCAGGGAGACGTCGCGGCGAGGAAGTCGAACGCTTCGATCACGTCCATCTGCCTCGACGCGTCGTCTTGGATGCGACGCGCACAGTCCGAGCGTCAAAGCTGTATCCTTTCGTCGCTTCGTGATATGCTCTCAGTGCCGTGTATAAGTCCTGGCGCTTCGTGTGTGCTGAGGCCTCTGATGCTTGATGACTGAGTATTGGACACCTCTGATGAGCAGGTCTGATGGGCTGCCATGTCGTGCCCCCCGCGATCGCCACCATCAGGTTGAGCGTACTTCCGGCGCTTGAACTGAGCTGATATCTTCGCAGCTGCACCGGTCGAGCACGACGCCTTCAGCTCGATATGCTGGGCAGAATTGCAAGCATGCTCGTAATGCTCAGGTTCCCTCTGCGAGTGTGCGCAAGAGCACAGACCAAGTCGACGGCAATCTGGAGCTGATCAAGATTGATTATGATGTGCAGAGAGTACCGATAGTGCTGCAAGAGGCAATCAATTCCAAAAGGGGCGACACGACAGCCAGCTCGTTGCGGTGCGCACTTAAAGAGTCGAGTCCGCTGCCGAGACAGTACTTGCCGCCCTTGCAGCCTTTACCGATTGCGCCTGTGGAGTGCACGGGTGCGCTGCCACCGTTGTCGGTCGACGAAGTTGCGAGGCTACTCGAGCGCGGCACCAGGCTTTCGCGAGCTTCGCAGATTTCGACTGGAAGTAGCGATGAGTTAGAGATTGGGCGGGCGATAACAAGCGAACTTTCTGTGGGAGGAGGTAAGAAGGCATTACGAGTGAGATATGAGAGTGTTCATGTCAGGCGCACGCAAATTGAAAGGTCAGCACGGGATCGCAAGTAAATTCGGGCATAAAGCGAATGCATAAAGGATTACTCTGTGTCCGAGGTGCCCGGCGAGTTCTGTCGAGACGCTTCTCGAGTTGATGCCGGCTCGGATGTCGCATGTTCTGAAGCCGATCGGCTGAGATCGCTCTGCTTTCGAACGAGACGTATCCGTGGTATATGCTCTCGAGACTCTTCGCTCTCTTCCGAAGCTATATCGTCCCGAGGAGCCGGCGGTCGTGCATCGAGCTCAGAAGCTAGCATCGCTTCACGAAGCTGTACTCGGCCGCTGACGCGAGTTGGCTCGACGCGAGGTCGCTTGCTCCTGCGACCGCCATCTTCATCATCCTCTTCGTAATCCTCAAAGTCATCCTCGTTGTCATCGCTATCATTGCCAGCTCGCTCGGAAAAGTCATCGCTGGCAGTGTCAGCGCGGCTGCCTCGACCTCGATTGGAACGTCGTCCAAGCAGCTCTGGCTCTGGCGAGCTTTCGACGTAATTGGTTCGCCTGGAACTGCGGCTTCCCTTTACGGCAGGCAGACGCTCATGCGTACGATCGTCGTAGACATAGTCGACACGAGTAGTGCGTGAACGGAGACGCGTAGAGCGATCGGCAGCTGAAGCGGCTGCCAGAGCAGCAGCTTGTTCTGCACGTTCTTGCTGCCTGCTCTTGTTGACTTCACGTCTGAGCGTATTGGACCGCTTCGCGTAAACTGCTTGGATGCGTTCGTCATACTCTGTCAGCCGAGGAAGGACGACTTTAGAGACTTTGTCCGCTAGTCCTCGAGCGAGCTCGGCGCGTTTGTCGCCTTTCGCAGCCCCCTTGGCGATGGTGAAGGGTGTCGACTTTGCCGGCTTGCCAATCGTGGCACCATCCGGGCCGATCTGGTCTGCTGGAACAAGCTCAGAGACCGCTTGACGAAGTTCGTCCGGCGTTGTCGAAACGGGCGTCCACGCAGACTTGGCGGTGTAAGGGCTGCCCATCGCGTACAGTCTTGGCGAATCTAACAGTGGGCATCGCATGAGATCAATTGGGGCACCTAGAAACGATGCTGGAGGTGAGACATACCATCGAGCTGCCACCAGGAGCGTCTCTGCTTGTCTGTGCCCAGCTTTTCGAGTACGAGCGAGTTTGAACTCGCAGTGCGATATGCCTTTGCGTTGGCGACGATGTGGTACTTTTCAGTGATGATGGTCCTGCACTTTTCGCTGGTGGTCAAGGCGTGGTCGCAAAGGACGCGCATGAGCGTCAACTGCGAGGGCCGACGAGGATGAGCACAGCGAGACGCGATGACGCGATACAGCCACAGACTTTATCTTCCCAAGACATACTCCAGAACCCGCTGCGACACCGATTCTGGTGGTCCCACAGTTCGGAGAGCGAGCAATCCTTGGCTTTCAAGCGATCACTGATGACTTCGTGGAGGTAAGCCTCCCATTTTTTCACCTTGTTGGCGTCTAGGAGCTCGATGAGTGCTTTCATGACCATCTCGAGCGATGGCTGATAGTCGACATTGGGATTGATGTCCTTGAGTAGCGTTGGCGGTCCCTCTAGGAGCAAGGCGTCTTCGAGCTCCATGGCAGATTGAACAGCCAAAGGGTGCTCCTTCAAGCTCGTGAAGCGATCCAAGAACGCAAAGACGTACTGTTCGTCGAACGCAGTGGAGAGAGAAGCCCAGCAGGGTCAGCAGAGGTCGAGAGAAGCACTTTCTGCCGGCAGAAAGGCGGACAGGAGATTTGACTTACGGCAGTCTCCCAGCGATCTGCAGGGCAAGGCACCTTTGGGCTTGCTTGGCTGAGCGCATCGACATCGATGACCACTTTGCCAGACGAGGTCGAAGCTACCGGAGCAAGCGTAGGAGCCGGCGCGGGTGCATTACCGTTGGTGTGGACTGGTCTAGCATTGACCGCATTCTCTGGCGAGCTCGGCAAGACAGCGATCGATGTACTCGCAACAGGCTCTGCTTCCATCAAGAACAGCTATGCTCCCCTTCTGACAGGAAGCAAGCCAGCATGCACCAGGCACTCAGGATCAGTCGGTAGTTCTTCAGCACAGGCAGACGCGCTTTCCGTGGCACGCAGCGCCACACGTACGTTTGCCGTCTCTCGCGGATACAAAGGCACAACAGGTCGCACGTCTTACAAGCTGCATCTCAAGGCCGTTCGAGAAAGCTGAAGGTCTCTCGCTTCTTCGCGCCAGCTCGCCGTGCAGCTTGAGACTGTGCCATCGCATCCGGCTTGCCGAGTGCCCTGGAACTCGCAGAGGGAACGATGCCTGCACCGCCAGAATGTTTGCGAAGGAAGTTGCGAGCAGGTGGTAGCTCTGCAGATTTGCGTGTTGTTGTCGCTGGCATTGACTTGCGAGCGCCGAGCATCGACCTTCTTGTGGGCGAATGGCCAGGCGTAGGCGGTCGCGGTGGGCCAGTGGCCGTCGAATCTGCGACCGGCGGTCGTGAAAAGACGGTCGAGATCCGCCGAGGCGTGCTGACCGAGCCTGAAGCGGCAAAGCCAGGCCCAGTGCTTGCGCCGAGCTGGCTTCTTCTCTGACTTGTACTTGCAGTAGGCGTGTCTGGCATGACGACTGCAGGCAGCGAGGGACGTGGAATATGTCGGGACGGCGTTCTGACACTAGCCCGTAAGAGCTGATCCCCCAGTGAGTCAGGCACGCCTCCGCTACCTTCACGCTCGAAGGTAGGCCCAGTTGTGCTTTGCGGGGGCGACGGCGTGACAGACTCGGATAACCTGCTGTTCGCGCTGCCCGTGCTGTGATCTCGCCGCGGCGTAGTCAGGCGGGGTATGCCCGTGACGACGCTCGCCCTGGAGAGCGTAGTGGCAGGTGATTTGGGGACCGGTATAGCAGAAGTCATCTGACGGCGAGAGTCTAGCTTGGCCGTCATATCCCTCATCCACTTTGTCCTGTCCTTCATGCCCTTGAGCAGATCTTCGCCTTTCTGGCTGCGTGGTGCAGGGCGCGTCAGATCTGGCAAAGGCGAGGTCTGAGTAGCGGCCGTGTGCTTGGTCGCTACGGGTATACGGGTCTGGCTGAGTCGCAGGCCAGAAGCTGTTCTTGGCGAACCAGTCCTGACAGGTGACGGCAAGCGTTCGGGCGTGATGTCAAGGAGAGCAAGCTTTGGCGCGACCGCTGATTCCACTTCTGCGCGATCAGAATCCGGCGCGGAAGAAGGCGGAGGTGCGGGCGAGCGCACTGGCACGACAGCTGTCTCGGCTTCGAGTCTGCCACGCAAGACAGCAACTTCTTCGAGTGTGTCTGCGCGAAGAAGCATTAGCGCGTTTTGGGTGCGGGCTCAAAGAGATGCTCGCCTCTGAGCTCATCCTTGACGCGTTGTAGCTCTTCCTGTGTGCTTGCGCTGCTTACCAGATCCTGCTCGAGCAGTGTGATGCGCTCGACTGACTTGCCATGTCTGGCTTCGAGATCTTGCAAAGTCGAGTTGAGTACTCTGCGCTATATAAGCGCCCGCACGCGCTCGTGAGTCGGTGGGCCCACCTCTCGCTCTTCTCCAGATCATCGTTATCGAGTTCGAGATCGCGTAGCTTCCGTCGGAGAGCGTCCTCTGATATTCTGACAGACTCGAGCTCGGTCTTCATGGAGCTCAGTGACTTGTGGTGCTCTTTGAGGGTCGTCTGGTGCCTTGTCTGGCTCCCGTCGTCAGCCCCGGGCGTATGATGAGTGGCAAGTAATACTCGCCTTCCATTGATCTAGCTCGACTTTGAGTCGCTCGACCGTCTTGCGCAAGTCAAGCTCTCGTTTCTCGCCCGCCGCCAAATTCTTCTCTGTCAATCGAGACGATCGGCATCTGCACCTGGAGTAGCATGCGAGTATGCTCACCTAGCTCTTCTTCGAGCTCACCACTGGACGCCTGGAACTCTTCGAGAGCGAGCTTGGTATCGTCCAAGTCATCTTGCAATGAGCTCGCCCGACCTTGCCACCAGATCAGCGCCTCTGCATCCGTGCTGAAGCTCCTGTGCTAAGGATTGAGCACCATGGAGTGCGTCAGATGCACAGGCGCTCACGGCGGATCATCGTCTGACATGCCTCACGCCGCATGGACAGACAGCCGGCTGGGTCGACGTGGATGTGACGCGTTGACATATTCACGCGCGTGTTCTCAAGCGACAGGCTCCCTCATGGACGGCAAGCTTGCGAAATGCTACAACTTGGATCGTTGGGTCATGCTCGACATCCTATTGATGATCGCCTCGGCGTCGCGCTCGATCTCGTCGAGCAGACTCTTGCAGGATTGCACTTTGGTGATCAAGCCGACGGCAGTACCGGCAGACCAGATGCCCGCATCCGAGTCGCCTGTCGTATAGACCGTCTTGCCCCTCTGCCCGCTGACGAGCTCCCTGACATCTTCAAACTTGGCTCCTCCCGGTCTCCGCTCGATCGCTACGACCTCCTTGGCGATCTTATTCTTGTACACTCGCGCAGTGTTGTTGAATGTCCTGAATATGTGAATAGTGTCGCGTTCGGTGGAGTCTACAATGATCTTTTTGATGTTATCGTGAATGGGTGCTTCATCGGTGGCCATGAAGAGTGAGCCAGCGTTGATGCCACACGCGCCGAGGGCGAGCGCGCCGGCAAGTCCCTGTCCGTTGGCGAATCCGCCAGAGGCGAGGAAAGGTACTTTGAGCTCTTGTGCGGCTCTGGCAAGCAGTACAAGACCGCCGATGTCGTCCTCACCCGGATGACCAGCGCATTCGACTGGGGAGCATGCGCATCAGCTTGACACGAATGCCTTGACAGATGACGTACATCCATCGACGGACAGCATGTCGACGCCGAGCTTCTGTGCGCTCAGTGCATGTCTGATGGAAGTGCACTTGTGGATGACAAAGACATTGTTTTGCTTGTAATACTGAATGATCGGCTTCGCGTCAGGTCCTCCTGCCGTCTCCGCGATCTGCGAATCTCTTGTCAGTCCAACGAACCGTAGGGCGCCAATGTGAGCTTGCCTTGACGCCTTCTTCGACGACGACTTTGGCGTAGTCCATGTACGGCGGTGGTGAGATCGTCGGCAGGAACGTCAGATTGACCGCGCTGCAACGGCTGTATCAGCTCGCGTGCGAGAGGGCGCGTGTCAGACGTACAAGGGCTTGCTTGTGATCTTCCTTGTATCCCTGATAGCTTGTCGGAGCGCGTCAGGACTCGGCTGGGTGAGTGCAGTGAGGATGCCGAGACCGCCGGCTTCGCTGACGGCGCCTGCCAATTGTGGCAGACCGACCCATTGCATACCACCCTGCACGACGGGTACACGGATGCCTAGCAGCCGCGTGAGCTCTGTAGAGATCATCTTGCCGGTAGCTCGTAGCACCGGCGCGAGTAGCCGGTCGACGGTCGTGCAACACTTGACGCCACTCCGGGGCATTCGGGCTTGGCTCTTTCCGTCTGTCTCACCGGGTGTGAGTAGTCAGGAGAAAGTAACGAAGAATGTAAGGCATGCGCACCAAGCTTCTCTCTGTACTGCTGGTGCTGTCGACCAGCCTGCTGCTCTTCACGTCCTGGCGGTCTACGCATCCATCTCATCGTATCGTCCAGTTGCTGGAATATGGTCGTCACACGACCATCTCCATCACCACAGACGAGCACACGTGGACTTTTCCGGGTACGAGCATCAATGACAGTGTACCTTGGACAAGCGAGCCGCTCTATGGCTCGCACAGTGTAGGATTTGGCGGTGTGCTGTCAAGTCAATGGGCAGCTCTCGGCAACAGTGGCAACCCCGCCAAAGCAGGCAAAGCCAAACCGGGCAATCTCTCCCGTACCCTCGACACCTACCCCAGACAGATCGAACTCGCATGGGAAGCGCCTACGGTGCAGCAATTGCTCTTCTCTGTAGCGACAAAAGCAGACAGAGCGTTCGAGTTCATGCGACTTTGGCCACACTGGCTCCAGCACGGCTCTCCCTGTCAGGTCGTCTTGCCCGAAGAGGACCGCATGCATGCAGATTCTCTGCGAGCCAACATGACCCAGCTGGGTCTCGAGAGGTGCATACTGCATTTCTCGACACAAGACTCGTATGACATGCGCGTGCTCTCGCAAGTCTCCATCGCAATGGACTATGTTCGCCAAGGAAGCTTCGGTACAGATGTCACACCCCGGTGGATCATCGTCGGTGACGATGATACCTTCTGGCTCGACATCAGATCAGTGCAAAGACTTGCCAGTCAATACGACTCGAACGAGATGATCTTCATGGGCGGCGTCACCGAAGCGATGGCTCAGTACGGCGCTTTTGGTATACAAGCCTATGGAGGCGCAGGCATCATCTTTTCGGTCAGTCTCGCACGGGAGATGTCAACACGTATGCCCGACTGCGAGCGCGAATTTGCTACCAGCTTTGGAGGGGATGGCAAATTGACCCGATGTGCAGCTCTCGCCATGAATCGCACCAAGGAAGACGCAATGACCGTCGTGGACGGTCTGCATCAGCTTGACGTGCCGGGAGATAATACTGGCATGTTCCAATCTGGCTTGCCTTTCATCTCGATCCATCACTTCATCGCTGCCTGGGTCGACATCTTTCCGACCTGGATCTCAGGCGGCGATTTCTTCGTGTCTATCGATCTCCTCCGGGACTCAGTGGCTTTCCTGGGCGGCGACAATCTCTTCAAGCGCTTTGTGTTCAATGACGGCAGAACGCTGCTCACACTTGGCTATAGCATCACTTTCTACTCTCAGCCTCTGCTCGAATCGGACTTGCATTCTCTGGGTCCGTTGCCTTGCTCTCCAAAGGGGGCCTGACTGATTTCGCTTCGCGCAGAATATACCTGGGCATACGATGGCTACAAGCTGAGGTATCCCGACAGACCACTGATACCGGAGGCACCTCCCAATTGGAACATCAAATTCAAGGAACGAAGACGGCAATACAAACGGACCTTTTTCTTACGCCGCGTGGAAAGACTGGCCGAGGACTCAGCGAACTTTCTGTTCGAAGACAACTCGGGCGGACAGATCAGCTACATCTGGCATACATAGCAGCTTGACAATCAAACGTCTTTCGCGCTCTCCGCTCGTGATGAAGCATGTCGACCGGTCTGGTGCATGTCAGCTCAGGCATCAGCAAACAGGACAAGCGGTGCACGCGAGAAATGCTCACAACAGCATGTAGCGACTGCACGCTCTTACCAGAGGCAGGCTGGCGTGACTTATCGACTAGCTCGCATATAGTCGAGCACGAACCCGCCGTGCATGTTGTACGAGCGAGTCAATATAAATTGACGGCCGACGCCAGATGATCGCGAAATTTTGCGTGCTTACCCTCTTCTAGCAGCCGGCGGTAGTCACCATGCGATCCTATGAGCGGCATGGTCCCGTCGAGGCCTTTGGCGTGATCTGTTCGGCTGGCAGCAACTCAGTCTTCGATGGCAAGACAGCTTATGTGCCTGCGCTGGAAGATGTACTCGTATGGGATGTCAAAAAGGGCGAGCTGCTAGGCATGTGGCATGAGCAAGGGCATCGAAGTCCGGTATCTGCCATTGCACGCTCGCCTCGACCGAGGGACACGTTTGCAGTCGGCTACGAGGATGGCAGCGTCAGACTGTGGAGTGCAAAGGAGAAGAGCGTCATCGTTACGTTCAATGGCCATCGCAAAGCCGTCACTTCGCTCGCTTTTGATCGCAATGGCCAGACGCTCGCAAGTGGTAGCAAGGACAATGAGATCATTCTCTGGGATCTCGTTGCCGAAGCAGGCTCGTACAGGCATGTGTCTCGAAATTGTCTGAGACAAGCAGCCGAGCTAACGATTGTTCGTTGCAGACTGCGAGGTCACAGAGATCAGATAACGGGACTAGCGTTCGTCCAAATAGCACCAGAAGAAAGTGATGCAATAGCCTCGACTTCTGCAGCAGGGCCGCCAGCGGCGAAACACCTCCTCTCAGTCTCAAAAGATACATTCATCAAGCTCTGGGACCTCACGACCCAGCACTGCATCTCCACCACCGTGGCTCATCGGGCAGAGACGTGGGCGTTAGACGTCAAGCTTGATCCGGAGACAGGCGAGAATATCGTCTTGACGGGCGGTGGAGATGGCGAAGCTAAGGCCTGGTTGCTCGATAATGACGTTTTGCGCGAGGGCGTGCAGTCTGACCAGGACGGTGTGCTCAAACGTGCATTGGTACCTCTCAACCCATCTGGCACGCTCATCAGCCTCTCAAGCTCGAGTCACACCCAGCGAATAGCACAAGTCTCTTACCATCCATCATTGCCTATCATTGCTTTCCAAACGACCGAGAGAACGGTAGAAATCGTTCGACTACGCTCAGATGCAGAGATCAAGCGTAAAGCTGCCAGACGGCGGCGGAGAGAAGCTGACAAGAAGAGCAAAGTGGCAGGCGAAGAAGAGAGCGAGCCGGTGCAGCAGGAATGGAGAGACCGCCTTGCCCCATGGTCAATCGTACGCGCCTCGGGCAAGATAAGGTCATTCGCTTTTGCGCCTGAACACAAGAGAGCAAAGGGCACAGAGAACATCTCCCTCATGGTGGCTCTCAACAGTAACGCGCTAGAAATTTACGCTCTACCGCAGCCTCCTGCGACGGGCAAATCCAGTACCTTAGTTGAGCCGGTCAAGTCGTTCTCGCTCGATCTGCCTGGTCATCGAAATGACGTGCGAGCGCTTGCAATCTCGTCAGACGATCAGCTACTCGCCTCTGCCGCGCAGGGCAGTCTCAAAGTCTGGAATGCAAAGACGACAAAATGTCTGCGGACGCTTGATTGCGGTTACGCGCTCTGTACAGCCTTTCTGCCAGGTGACCGACACATCGTGGTCGGCTGCAAGTCTGGCGAGTTGCTGCTTTATGACGTCGCGTCCTCTTCGCTTCTCGAAACCGTTCAAGCGCATACTGGCGCGCTCTGGTCGCTGCAGGTCAGGCCCGACAAGCGCGGCCTTGTCACGGCCAGTGCAGACAAAGATATCAAGTTCTGGGACTTTGAGATCAAAGAAGCGGCTGCTGCCGGAGACGAAGCACCAAATGCAGCACGTTCGCTCTCGTTGGTTCATATCAAGACGCTCAAGATGAGTGATGATGTACTCTCGGTGCGATATAGCCCAGATGGTCGTTTGCTTGCTGTGGCACTCCTCGACATGACCGTCAAAGTCTTCTATGCCGACACGCTCAAGTTCTTCCTATCGCTGTACGGACATAAGCTGCCCGTCCTCGCAATGGATATCTCGTTCGATTCGAAGCTGATCGTCACCTGTTCTGCCGATAAGAACGTCAAGATCTGGGGCCTCGATTTCGGTGACTGTCATCGTTCGCTCTTTGCGCATGACGAAAGTATCATGCAAGTCGCGTTTGAAGCAAAGTCGCACTACTTCTGGACGGTCGGCAAGGACAAGATGGTCAAGTATTGGGACGGCGACAAAGTGAGTGACAATCCCTCCCAGCTTGACTATGTGCTGACCCCACTGGATTTATCACAGTTCGAATGCATCCAGAAGCTCGAAGGACATCAGAGCGAGGTCTGGGCGCTCGCGGTCAGTCCGCTGGGCAAGTATGTTGCGACAGCCTCGCATGACAAGTCGATCCGCATCTGGGAGAAGCTCGGCGAGCCTGTAAGTATGACATCCGCGCATGGCGCTTGCGCTGACATGCCTGGCAGCTTTTCCTGGAGGAAGAACGCGAACGAGAGATGGAAGCAGCCTACGAAGCGAACGAGCAAGATCAGCTCGATCTGCGCGCCAAGCGTACTGGCGAGCACGATGCAGGACCCGAGGTCGACACCGTCTCGAAAGAGACAAAGGAGACCCTGATGGCAGGGGAGCGCATCATGGAAGCTATCGATCTTGCGGACGCCGATCGCGTACACGTTACCGCTTGGCAAGCTGAGCGTGCCCGTCTCGATCCTGCCAATAGCAAGACTCTGCCGCCACCTGGTCGCAATGCCATCTTCACCCTGCCGGGCGCGGAGAAATCTGCAGAGCGGCATGTGCTCGATACGATCAAGCGGATTCCAATGGCAGCACTGCAAGATGCGCTGCTCGTGCTCCCCTTCACCCATGTCACTTCTCTCCTTTCGTACATCGATGTCTGGGCGCGACATCGTTGGAACGTCGCTCTGACATCGCGCGTGCTCTTCATCATCTTGCAAACGCACCATTCTCAGATTGTCGCAACGAGAGCCATGCGGTCGTCTATGCTCTCGCTCCGTAGCAGTCTACGAGAAGCTCTTGTGCAGCAAAAGGTAAGCCTGCTTTGGCCCACCTTCGAAGAGGCTGAGAAAGGATCAGGGCTTGATCGGCTACAACGCTGCCGCGCTTGGATACATACGACGACAGCAAGAGACAGCAAAGACGCAAGAGTTCTTCGAAAGCAGCGTGCGAAAGGGTGGAGATCTATCTGAGCAGGCCGTGCGCGAGCAAATTGCGGCGAGCAGCAAGAAGCGAAAGCGAGCGATCACGACGACATGAAGATGAAGACATGTGTTTACAGGCTACAACAGATGACAGAATGCCTCCTTGTCTAATGCATCTGCGACCAAGGTAATGAGCCGGTATAGATTTGCGTTGGATCGTCTGGACACCACTCCATGAGCTTGTCGAGCTCTGGATTTGAGACGTGATACGGATGGAAGCGTCTATACGGATTGCGCTTCTTTCGTTTGGCTAACAGCTCGGTATGACAGCCATAGATGTCGTTCTGATATGGCAACAGACCGTGCAGGCGCTCGCCCTCGTAAAGAGCGCCCGTCTCTTTATCGTCGTCTATGGGTATGTAAGTCCAAGCGGACTGAGGCCATCGCATGGCAACACGATGGACATCAGAGAAGCGCTTCTGTTTTGCACCATAGCCGACGACGGTGATGTGCGTCGGGTAATGGCCGGTGAATTGCTTGAAGCGCGCAGTCGCAAATAGCAGGTTGGTGTACGAATCGAGCGCGTAGTCTTCTACGACGGCGCGCGGGAACGGATGAGGTATGATCGCTTTGAGCGCAGCTACTTGCTCTTGCGTACCGCCTTGTGTCGCGTTGTGCTGAAGCGAATATTGCTCGTACAGATTGAGGGCCTCGGCAAGACGCCAGTAGGAAGCCCCCTCAGTCATCTGCGTGGTCGGACGAGTTTGACCGCCCGAGAAGATGAGCAGCGAGAGCGGATCCTGAATTGCCAGATCGACGGCACGAGCGATGTGCTTAACGTACGTCTTGACGTGACCGCCCTTTTGCATGTCTTCCAGGACCCACTGAGAGTCTTCGTAGGCTCTCAGACCATCTGAACCTGTCCAGATGGCATGACCTGGCACCATGATCATGTGCCGTAGTTGAACTGCTGCTGGCTGAAGAGTCGATCTGATCGAGAGGGGTATCCGACTCGTCTTGAGGTCATCGCTGAGATCATGCTCGATGGCGCTAAAGTGACTGATGTTCACAATGAGCGAGACCATTGTGATTGCACCAAGGACGAGAACAGCGAGATTGGTGACACGCGCACGCGCACTCAGCAGGTTGAGCCAAGATGATTTGCTCGAGCTCGGCCCAATGGAGGCCGCAGCTTGGTGACGCGTCCAACCCGTTCCCGCTTGCTGGGCAGGGACGAGGAAAGTATCTCTGATCGTTTCTGCGACGCCGTTGGGAACATGCTGGTAGCCATAATCTGCCGAGCTGTTGGGCGTTCTCTTCCATCGCGTCCCGCCCAAGCCTGGTAAGCCCAGCTTGGACATTTTGCCGCCGGTGGAGCGGTTGGCTGTATTCGGCAGAGGTAGCGAGCCGTTACCATTCATGCTCGGCGCGTGCCCGTTCACTGTGTGAGAATTGTAGCCAGAATCTGAGCTGCTCGACTTGCTCAGATCTGTCGAGGTCATCATAGGCGCGCTGTAGCCGACAGCGGGGACATTGGGCCCATGAGCTATCGAGTAATCAGCCTGAGCATGACCACCTGGCCTGATATGCTGCCCGTCAGGCTGGGTATGCTCGTCTGCCGGCGCGCTGGGCGCGTGCGGAGGAGGTCTATGAGCTCGACCGGCTGCAGATGCCCGTCGAGAGGAGTGAAGATCTGAGCGTGGGCCATCTGGCGGACGGGAGATGCTCGCAGTTCGGTGCATTGGGGCGTGGCCGCATTCGTTGCGCTGTCTCTTGAGCCTCACCGCTTTGTCCTCACCATGTCTGCGAGCTGAGCTGCGTCAGTTGTGCCTTGGGGGCGCGCGATGAGCTCACGCTGGCTGATGTCGGACGCCCGTCACAACGCCTGTCGTGGCTTCCTCGGCGCGCGGCCGACGTTGCCAAGGGGAAACTCAAACGTACCGACTCACCAAGGGATCAGCAGGCGTAGAGCCTGGCGTGTGCCGGCAAGAGACAGATGGCGAGCTCGCCTCATGCCTCTGGCTCGAGCTCGGCATCTTGGTTCGCATCCTTCAAGTTCGGGCAGCCGTCGCCGGGCGGCAGTGCCACTTTAGCGCCGGCGACGAGCACAGAGATCAACGGGCGTCATGCCCGCAAGGCTTCTGCTGCTTCGAGATCATCCGGACGGTCTGGCCGAACCGTAACAGCAGGAGCAGCAGGAGCAGCAGCTGGGCAGGACGACTCCTCGAGCGATGAAGAGACGGCCAATGATGATCACGCACAGACAGACGTGGAAGCCTTGCTCTGGCAAGCTCAGGTGGGCTCCATTATGCTCGTCAACTCAACGGGGGAACTCATCGAACCGTCACAGATGGACATCATAGGCCACAACTACCGCTCGGCCTTGCGCAAGCTCGACAAAGCGGCTAACCTTGGCAGCTCACAAGCCTGTCTCACCCTCGCAAAGTGAGCTATGCATTCTATTGACCGTGTGCTACACTTCTGACGAGCTTCTTGAAGTCTCTATTCTCGCGGGCTCGCGGCAAGCAGTGACAGCAACGTCACGCACAAGCTGCAAGCCGATCCCAGTCAAGCAGCTCACTGGTATCTCAAAGGTTTGGCCATAGAAGTCTCCAAGCCATCGCTACGCGCACCATCGATACGGAAGCGTGCAGAACTCGCTGCATCAGACGATGAGGCGAGACAGAAAGCTAGAAAGGCGCGGCACGATATGGCCCGACTCAATCCTGACGAACGGGACAAGGCTGCCACTTTCGAGGCCGAAGCGATAGAAACGCAGACTTTCGAGGACGCACAAGCACACCGGTATGCCAACGAGCCAAGCTCGGAAGAGGAAGCCGCGCTATTCGATCAGTCGATCAATCTCGAGACAGTCGCTGATCTGGCTGTCGGGCTCACGACGCTCTACCGCTTAGGCAGGATACGGCCCGACCGTGATCAGATCTGGCATGAAGGCTACAACCTGTCTCAGGACGCGATACGTCATGCGAGCCTGTATCCTGTCATCCAGCAAGCAAAAGACAGGCCGTCCGCCAGAGCCAAGAGCAAGTCGCGGCAACCCGGTCCAGCCTTACTACGTTCTGGCAGCAACCAGACCAAGTCAAGCGCTCTGCCGACAAGCGCGAAGCATCGAAGGAGCGCACAGATACACATACTCTACTTATTGGCTCTGGCTTCTTTTGCCAGCAATCTGCACCATGAGAACCCCGCCATTGAGGCAGACTTTAGTACGCGCGGACGAGACGATGCAGCGCATTGGTGGCGCAAGTGTATCGAGATCGGCACACAAGCCGGCGGAGCGGGCTCAAAGCTGGCGAACGATCTGCTCGGCAAGGCAACGCGCAGACTTGAGATACTGGCCAATGAGAACGCCGTCACTGTTCTGCCGATCAAACACGCATCCTCGAATCTTGCAGCTTCACAGTCGCCGCCGAATCACGTCTGTCGTGTGCTCCATCAGCCGCATCACCTGGAGCATCACCTTTCCCCGCTAAGTAGCCCTGCAGACCTCGCAGAAGTCGACTCGGCCTCGAAGATGTTGGGACAAGCTGCGAATCAGGTGTCCAGTAGCACGATCAAGCAGCCGAATGATTTGGCTGTGCCGCTTCAGCCCCAACACAAGCGACGTAGTGCTTCCTTCACGCTGGACAACGATGAAGCAGATACTTCAATGTCACGCGATTCTGTCTCCGTGACTTCACTGACGCAGCCTGCACAAAGACCTCAGCTCAGCTTGCGCGCGAGCACTTCCCGGCCAATTTTGCAGCCGACGCTGTCGAATGCTTCTATCACCACATTGCCCCCAAACTTCTTCTCAAAGCAACCGATCCGAAGCAGTACCGACCTGCTTGGCGCTAGGTGGAAGGTCAAGCATCGCTTGCCCACCGTCGAGCTCAGCGAAGAACAGATTGGCATCCCTGCTTCACCCTTGCTCTCGAGATCTGGCACTGCATCCGTCTTTGACCTTGCAGCACTTGCCGATGATCCCAGCCCCATGCCGACGACCTTTTCCCGGGGAACGTGGCCCTCTCGGGGACTCGCGAAGCCAAGGCATGGCTCTTTCGCCAGTTTGCTTTCTCTCGGGCAAACGCAGGAACAGAACAACGGCCACAAGCCTGCTTCTGGGCCTTTGCAGCAGCTCCGGCGGCGGGCGAGCAACTTTGGCAGCTCTCTTAGTTTGACGAGTCTCAGTCAGACCTTTGATACCGTCAAAGGCAAGTTCCAAGATCTGCCGGTCAACACGGCAGCCGGCGCGCTTGAGGATGCCCTGCAACGCGATCAGATCGCCCAGTTTGAGCGCGAGGGCTGGGAGAGCGAGGCGACAGAAGGCACGCAGTCTGACCACGATGAAGAGGCGGAGGACCGACAAGCTGTCGAGATTCCGTCCGCTGCGCTGGCGGTACTCGCTGCGAAGGAAGGCACCGAGCAACGAAAGCAAGTCGCGGCGACCACGCTTGCGATCTCGCTCGGCAAGCACACTTCATCTCCAAGGAAGGACGAGATGGATAAGGTTCTCGCCGCGCTCGAAGCAGCTTCGCAGCTGAATGTGAAGGGAAGTTGCTCAGTCTGCCACCGTAAAGGTGTCAATTTCCCAAAGTGTCCGAAATGCGGTCAGACATATTGCTCAAGAAGCTGCCGCATCAGTACTGATGGCGGAGGTGATGGACGTAAACACGTCTGTCGTGTCCCACAAAGTCCTGCGCCCAGCTATCTCAGTGTGGATCAGACTTCCACTACGCCCACGCCACTCAATCAGAAAGCCACACCAACGCAGCGAGGTCAATGGGCAACCACGCGAGCCTAGACGCATTTCTTTGCATGCATCTCATCTGTTGTGTACGTCTATGCATGACTCTAGTCAAGATCTATGACGCCGTCGGTAGCCGCCGTTTTGTCTTGCTCTTCATCATCGTCAATCAGGATCGCGCCCGAAGCGTCTACTCGCGCTCGCTTGCTCTGAGATCCCTCAGCGTCGACTTCATCTATTGTTCGCTTCGTCGATGTTCTAGTCTGCGACGAACTTGCTTCTGCGTCTGTAGCTTCCTCCTTGACTGGCTTCTTGGGAATTGATGGCGGGACCTTCGGTAACTCAAATGTGCCGTTCGGCAGATCAGAGATGACAAAAGTAGCATCGGACAATAGGCCATCTTCGTCGCTGACCATGACCAAGCTGCCAGCCTTGATGTCTAGTGATGCAAGTGTGCGATCGAGATTATCGTCAAAGTCGGGGTCGTACAATAGTCTGCTCTCTTCGACAATGACGACCTCTTCACCGTAGCCGAGCTTCTCCTGGGCGATCTTGACGAGCTCTGACAAGGTGACTTCGCCGAGATTGACTCGCAATGGAACATAAGACATTTGACAGCTCGCACATGTCGGACTCGGCGCGCTCAGCTGAGTGATACTGGTGGCCTTGCGTGCATCTTTGGCTACCCAAACGAAGCGGCCCTGACTCCATTCTTTGCGAAGCGCATGCAGAGCTTGCAAAACAATGAGACCAGCCACGATGGCATTGGTCGTCGCAATGGCAGGGATGATGTTGCCGGCCATCTCTGCAGCTTGGGTCAGCTCCATCCCATTGCGACCAGTGATGGCACACGTTTGACATCAAATTGAGATTTGACGGGGATACCAAATGCCGTGGCTCGTAGGTTGGCTGCCGCCGTGGAAAATTTCAGCGCGTCTTCGTCGTCCTTGTCCCACTCGAGCGGTGTGTCCGGATCATCTCGCACGCGCGCAGAGAGCTTGTCCATACTATAGTCTACATCAGTGAGGGTCATCAAATGGCGTGCGAGGCTTACCTGGAGACGAAGAGCTGGAATGACTCGTTCAGCGAGGGCACATGCTGGTCTCTGAGTCCTCCACTGGCGATACGGCTCGTGCTTGCTTCTGTCGCCGATGTCAGATCCGTCCACGAGAGAGGCGTCGGCTTCTGTCGCGCGCGCCACATGTCCTCCATGCTAAGCAACCTGTTGATGTCTGCGCTGTAGACCTGCAGAGTGTTGTCAGCGCGAACGCTTCGAGCAAGGCGGTGGCTTGCCTTCTCGAAGACCCGCTGCGCGCCGCCTGAAGTGTGGACGGTCTTGCGAATGGCTTTGATCTCTGCCGCTTCCTTGCGCAGGTTGTCTATCTCCCCAGCTACACGACAAAGGCATTCAGACCTTGTTGGAAGGGTGTGCAGATCAGCGCACCATTCTCGCCGCGTGCTGCAGCTTTGTCGAGCTCTGCGCCCTCTTGCTCGTCATCGGAACCAAAGAGCCGCCTGGGCGGTCAGGCTTATGTTAGCGCAGTGAGTCAACTCGAACATCTTGAAACCCACGGGAAGAGATAGCTCTTTGCCCAGACGATGCAGTGTATCGGCGTGCTCGGCGTGCTTCTGATGGTGCAAACCGGGAATGTCTTGGGTGTCGGCTTAGTCTGACAGTCATAGCATTCCGTTCGACCCTGGGATCAGGGTGAAGCCTCAGCTTGCGCCCACGGGGTCAGAACGCTCGCAGTGACCTGATAAATAGGCTGCACTTGGCCCATGTAGCCTGACGTGCCCGACTCAATCAAGGGCACTTTAGCGATGAGGCACATCTTGTTGACATGCCGCCGCGCGTCTATCGGATTGGTCAGCCGATAGGGACCTGTGGATGCTAAGACTGCAAACCAAGATTGTCGAGGGCGTTGAGGACGAGATCAAATTGGGCAAAGTAGGCAGTGTCAAACTGGGGCTCCTTGATGTTGCCGTGAAGGGCCTCTATCCTGACATGGGGATTGAATTTGGAGGCTGATTCTTTGGCAACCTAATCGTGCCAGACGATCAGATACTGACAATTCGAGTAAGTTTGAGACTGACGTATGCTTTACTGCGCTTGACGTGCTGCTTCTGAAAGAGGAACTGCCGGTTCAGATTGGACAGATCTATCGTGTCCAAGTCAATCTATAGGCGCTGGTCAAGTCAACTCAGCCTCTCGAGTAGACTGGCGGGCGCGTACGATTGTGATGTCAGCGAAGCCGCTAGTGACGAGGTTCTTGAGGAGCTCGCAGCCGACTGCAAGTGGAGTCACTCAGCTCGAGACATACGCGCGCAGAATCGATATCGCTGACTTCCGCCTGCGCCGACCATGAGGACCTTGCAGGACTGCACGCGTCCGAAGAGTTCATTGCCGAGGATCAGCTCTGCAGCCCTGTAGCGAGCCTTGTCGGATGACATCAGAGCGAGCGTGCCAGTCTGCCACGGAGCACTGCTGCGAAAGACCAGTCGCGTCAATAATAATTTCGGTGAGTGACTGCAGGAGACAGGCATCCGTTCAAGACTGCAGCTCCGGGCAGATGTCGCAGCGAGGGCTGCATACCTCCTCCGGAGACAGGCGTCTACTATCGAGCAATCCGCCCAGCAACGAGCTCGGTACGGTGTCCACGCCCGGCGGAGCACTTGGGCAGATCGTCAGGGCGAGCGATGGACTGATGTGGCTCCTCTTCCACTCGCGCACGCTCACCGTCGTCTTCAGCGTCATCGCGACCGTGTTTGTGCTCAACTTGCAAGGCGGCGGCGCCAATTGCTGGAATCGCTCGGACGCAGATACGATGGTTCGCGACTGCCTGCTCTGAACCTGTTGGACCCCACCTGAGCTTGCACGATGCCCTGCAGATTGTCAAGGCAGATCTGGGCAATGCGATAGCGACACCCATGGGCAGACAGGCGCAAGAGCAACTACTCATCTTGACGCCCCTGAGGAACGCGGAAAAGTACCTCGACGAGTACTTTGACAATATCGGCAAGCTGTCAGTGGCCAGCACCATCATGACAATGCACTGTCCTCATCGTCCGCTGGACCTGACAGGAACTACCCCAAGAACTTGATCTCGCTTGCCTTTCTCATCTCGGACACGACAGACGGCACAGTCAAAAAGCTGAATGCGATTGCCGCCAGCATTGCCGCCAAGGCGGACAAGCAGAAGCATTATCACACCATCACCATCCTCATCAAGGACTTCCACTTCCAGCTGCCCGAGACCATACGGCATGCTTACGAGTTACAACCGACCAGACGGTCCTTCATGGCCAGAGCGAGGAATTACTTGCTCACTTCGGCACTCAATGAGAAGCACGCCTGGGTGCTCTGGCTCGATGTAGACGTGATCCGATACGATCCCGATGTACTGACTGATCTCATGACGATCAACAAGGACATCGTCGTGCCGAACTGCTTGCGGCTTACTCAAGGATGGGAATACTAGTACGTCCCATCTGCGAACGCTTGGACGAGATCTGATCGTCGCTGCAGCGGCTACGAACGCAACGCGTGGGCGCACACCGAGCAAAGTCTGGCGCTAGCGGAGAAGATGGGTCCAGACTATGTGACCGTAGGTGGCTACCACGAGTTCCCAACGTTCCGATATCATCTCGTGGATATGCCGACGCACATGGGCAACGCATACGTCCCCCTCGATGCCATCGGGGGCACCTTTACGCTCGTCAAGGCCAGAGTCCACCGAGAGGGCGCCAATTTTCCTACATACCCTGTCGACGGACTGATAGAGACCGAAGGCTTTGCTGCTATGGCCAAGAAGATGGGATTCGAAGTCGTCGGTGTACCGGGAATGTTCGTCTGACCTGATTTCGTTCGCAAGCCGTCGAGCTGACGTTGGGATGACAGACTGGTGTTTCACGCAGAGAATAACTAATGCCAAATGCAACGCCACACATACTGTAGTGTACAACAACACCCAGCCACTTCGCATTGCATGTGTCAGTCCGAGAAATCGGCAGCAAAGACGTTGCAGTCAAGGCCGTCTAATAGCTCGTCGATCTGACTTTCATCTTTCCGAGTCTGTGCAGCCTGCAGCGGCGGCTCGAGGGGCATCTGCGACAGGGCAAGCTCGAAGGAATCGCCCTCGTCAAAGTCATCCTCTTCTTCCTTCGCTGACACTGGCTCACATGGCTTCACGTTTGAGGACTGCCTCGAGAGCGCAATGCTTGGTAGACTGCCGAGTCGGCTCAACGCGCTCGGACTGGTCGTCGCGGCTCTCAGGCTAAAGTCTGATTTGACTGGTGCAGCCTCGATAGCTGGCGTCTGTGAGCATGACCTAGCACGCTTGAGCGAGCATATGCTCGACTGCAAGCTCGATTGACTCCGCAGATCGCTCTTTTGACTCGTCCTCTTGCCCTTGCGATCCAATCTACGCGTGAGATTGGTGACATTGCGCAGCGTAGCATCGTCGAGAAGGATGGTAGGACTTGCTTGTCTGTCCATCGATGGTCTGGCTCGCTTCCTGCTCTGTTCGACCGAGCCGGTAGACTCGCGCAGACGTGCCGTGGATGCGGACGAGACAGAGCTGTCTGACCTGGCGCGCCTCGACAAGGAAGCACGGGGCGAAGCATCGATGAGGGCGAGCAGAGCGTCTGTTGGGGTCGTGCTCGTCGCCCTACCGGCAAGTATTGACCGTGAAAGGTGTGACGGTTTCGCAGCCCATGTGACGTGCTCATTCGGCGTTTCGAGCTCCGCTAGGCTGCCCTGCATCGGGACGCCGATCGTAGCAGTCTTGTCTGCCAGGAGCTTGCCGGATCGTGAGGGAGGCTGGGCTAATAGAAAGCTGTCGAGTTGGGTAGATGATAGTCGGCTTCTGACATTTACTGTTATCGACTTAGCCATCAGCAGGACTGCTCAGCTATTGGAAGCATTGGCGATGGCGTCAGCGTTGAGGAAAGCCTTACCGGCGGCTGTACGGGAGATCAGGATACTCGCCTGCCAGACCTCGGAGCAGAGCGCAGGAGCGAGGTCAGAAGCTCGTCGACGTATGCGCTTGCAGGAGCTCATCACTGCGATGCTAGGAACTTCATCCAAAAGGCGTATCTCGACGTCAAGAAGGCCAACCCTGACCTGCCCATCATGTTCAGAGAAGCGCAAGGGACACCTGCAAGAGCATTCGTCCGACTAGGTAGGCAGGCTTCCGTCGCGTGGCAGCGTGCGACAAGGCTCATGCAGTCACACGTAGAGCGAGGCGTAGAGCGACAGGTCTCCCTGTCTGGCGCCGCAGACTCGGCAGAGGTCGAGAAGAGGATAGCGAGTATACTTCCGTCGTAGTAAGAAATGCAACGCTTCCGCAACACGCTCGCTTCACTGCCATGCTTTCCCATGAGCCAGACTTTGATCGATGCATCGCGTCGACGCAGATACGCTCTCTCGTTCGCCCCCGCCGATGTCCCGTTTGCCCTCGAACTGGCCCCAATGGATGCGAGTTCCCTCCGAGCACCGTTCCTGGAAGCGTCCGAGGCATCCTGATCAGCAAATACGCAGAAACAAGATGGATCTGACAACAGCGTTCGAGTTCTCATACGAGCTGCCCGACCTCTTCTCGCCCTCAGCAGGTCAATCTCCGAGGTCATCAGATCGTCAGACCGAGCACTCCCAGGAGCCCACGGAGGCAGACTTGTTCCCAGATCCTGCCACGCCTAGCGAGCCAATCCCTCACTTGATGATAGACTTTCAGCGTCTTGCGCGCGACTACATTTGGCAGCCCCAACTCTTTACGATGGAGCGCTTCATGCCGCTCAAACATGTTGCCTGCCTCCGTCATCTCATCACGGGTCCGTAGAGAGGTCAGATCGTTGATCTTGATCTTGGATCTGATCGCTGCCACAATGCAGACGATCCCTGCGAACCCGCAACGGTTGAGTTGCTCGTCAAGACCCATACTTGTAGGTACCCCATCATCATCGCACGCGCTTGTTACAGCCTTGCGCAGACATCCGAGCGTTCTATGCCAAGTACATCATCTGGCGCGACGCAAATCCTCGCAGCGGTCGCTACGGTCGACACCCCGGCGGCAAGACGTGGAAGCAGCTCACTCTCGTAGATCTCGGCAAAGGCTTCGACTTTGTCCTCATCACGCTCGGTCATCCAATCGCCGCCGAAGATCTCGCGCAGCTTACGTGGCGATGCGCTCTTCTGGCAATGAAGCGAGAAGCTTAGAACCGTTGGCCTTCCCAGCCCTCATGAGCCGGATACTTCAAATGACAAAATGGGAGCGTCCGCGCTCGCGCTCGTACAGAGATGCATGGTCATTCGTCTAGGCATGATGGGTGGAGAGGCAACAACATTGTCATGCAAGGTCGTCAGAGATGTGTGCAGTGAGAACGGCAACGCGTCCATCTTGCGCGATGCCATGGGCGAAGCCATGCGAGCCCGGTCGTAGGAGCTCTACAAATTCTGCGGTACTGGAGTATGCGAGATGCTTCCATCGAGTGCCATGGAGTGCTGATCTGACGAGCTGATCTCGTCCCAGATTGTAGCCATCGGCGCGAATGGCGTGGTTATGCCTTGCCGAGCGCTCTACTGAGACGGCGAGAAACCAAGCATCGGAGCGAGCGAGCGGTCCGTCTTGCCGGTACGCGCGCAGATGCGATCCGCCGACGACACTCTCGATGCAGGTGCCAATCACTTTGACGTAAGCTGTGTCGCGCTCTCGACTCAGCATGCCTTCGAGCCATGCGTCGGCTGTGACTGACCTTGTCTGACCTCGAAGCGTTCCTCCCTGAGCCCTCGTCCATCGCCGAGATCGGCCAGCTGCCTATCGCCAAAGTGCTGATTGAGACATTCGGCTTCAAAGCCAAGCGAGCCGATGTAAGACACGATGCCAACATCACTCAGTATCCTCGGATCACTTCTGCCGCTGATGATCACATTGAGCGGCTCTGCGCCCCACGGCGTCTGGGTGAACTGCCTCCCGCCTCCTGCTCGAGGATCGTGAAAGTCGACAGGCTCGCGGCCGTCCAGATCCGTTGCGTTTGTACCAGAGGGAACAAAGAGGACGTGCTGCGAGCTAGGATAGCCGATGACGGAAGCCAGGCTTGCTGAGAGTGTCAGCAGACCGATGCTGAGCTTCATCGGCCTGCCGCCAAGCTTGCCAAGTAGCCTCGCGTCTCGAGATTCTTATCGCCAAAACGCCGGCGCCGTCTGCTCGTTCTGCTCGTTCTGCTCGATCGTCTCACGCCTCGTGACCTCAGACCTACCTGCTCGGGCATCCAAGGAAGAAGCCTATGCAAGCTGCGAGCATTGACATTGCCAAAGAACCAAAAGAGGCACGACAGGACAGTACGCGCACACAAGAGCTTCATCATGGCGCATCGGCCCAGACTAGCTCAAAGACCGGGAGCGACGTGCATCTCAGCTCGCTCGTACATGTCAAGGCTGACCGCAGACCGGCCATCGACGCGCTGCCCATCGAGATCTTGACACACGTTCTTGCGCATCTTAGCGCAGACGAGTTGAGTCGCTGCCGTCTCGTCTCAAGATCTTGGTAAGCGCGCAGGTACATGCATAGCGATCTCTCCCTGAGCTTGGTTTGCTCCTAGGAACGGGGTCATCGAAGACGACGCGTCCTGGCGCAGCGCGTTCTTTCATCACTTCTCTCTCGATCCGGATCAGCCCGCGTCTACCATTGTTGCGCGCCGCTTGACCGGCGCCAGTTGGCGAGGCGAATACATTGCTCGCACACGCTTGCTAGGGCGATGGCATCGAGCCAAGGCAGCCACCATCTTGCATGACCCCCGCGTTGGCATCATCTCTGATATCTGCGTCAACTTTGAGCCCTCTGCCGCTCTGTCGGGGATTGTTGAGATGCTCACGCTGTCTCGAGAGGCTCCTCTTGCTGCCCGATCGGAGCCTTTTACCGGCAAGATCTACAAAGGCCGCATCGAAGGCACACCCATTGCCAATGGCATCAATGCAGCAGCGAGCCTCGTCACTTGTCAGGCGCTCGCGCCGGATGGCTCCATCATTGTCTGGGCTACACTGACGGGCCTCTATATCAGCCAGATCGGCACTTTCGGTACAGGGAGGGCGAATGCTCTCATTCGCCTCGACAGCGACGATGACCAGGCAGGTCTGATCACGGATATCTCTTTCGGGCCTTCGCATGCACATCCCCAAACAGCCATCACGAGCTTCGCGGTGTGTACAGCGCATGGCCTCGTTCAAGTGTGGACCCTCGGCAAGCCCGAGACACGTACATCGCCACGGCTCACGTGGTCGTCGGAGCGAGCACGACAGCCGTCTGGCGAGGTCGTGTCCTACCTCAAAGTGTGCTATGCGCCGGCAGGAATGGTCGCTGCATGGGCAGCTACGGGTACCCTGACCTGCTGGGATCTCAAAATCGGCCAGAGCGCCGTAGTAGATGTGTCGGAGCCCGCAAGTGGACCGCTTCTGAACGTGCTCGCTATCGATTATGTAGACGAAGCGGACAAAGTGAGCCTACTGCTTGGCTACCAGCACGAAGCTTGCTTTGCGAGGGTGTGGCCTTTCCGCGAAAGCCATCGCGACGATCGGATCATTTGGATCGAGTGCAGCCACCCACTAAGTTCATATTGGGCAGACTTTGCCCCAATCGTAGCCGATGGGCATATCTTTGGCACTTGCAAATATATGGTCACCGGTGATGACCGAGGCCAGGTCAATCTGTGGACTTGGCCCGACACACAGGATCGCCCAGCATTACAGCGCTCTCTGGACACGATCAATCTTGCCAAAGTCACGGCTATTGTCTGTACACCGCTGTTGGTCATCGTTGGCAGTGTCGATGGCAAGATCTTTGCATACGATATGCTCACGGGCGCTCGGATGCGAGCATTTCAGGACCGTGCTGCGACTCGCCACCCTGCGCGTGTCCTGGCGGCAGGCGAAGCCGATCCCGAGCTAGAGGCAAGATACGCCGTCAGCACGATCAGAGCCTCCACGACGTCACTTGTCGCCAGTATTGGCAGTCGCGTCCTTGCCTGGCAGGCTGGCACGGAGCTGCTCAAGAAGCCAAAGCGTAAATCCAGCGGACGTTCAACGACACGGATGCAGCGATATCAGAGCGAGCTAGAGCTGCGTCAAGATCTTCGAGACCTCGATGAGGAGCTTCGCGAGGCTGCCGAAGAGCAAGAGCAATCGCTGGATGCCGCCCGACGTTTCACAGGGGAGGGTTTGGCAGGCATGACGGAAGACGAAGCCGTCGCATATGCCCTGATGCTCTCCGCCGAGGAGCAAGACGCTCGTCTTCGCTTCCCACACCATGACCAGCAACTTGCCGATGACATGGCCAATCTGGCCTTTGATGAAGACGATCTGCCGTTGAGACGACGCGAAGACCTACCGGAGGCAGATTCGCCAAGCTCATCACGCGCACAGCCAGGCTCATCGCTGCAATGGATACGAGCATCGCTCGAACAACAAAGGTCGCTTTCCGGTTCCGGTTCGCCTTTATCGCCCTCCACGAAAGTGCGCATCTCCCCGCGACCGAGTCCACTCTACGGCCCTTTGCTGTCACCCGACTTGCCTGAGGTACCCGACATGGATGACGAGTCGCTTTGGCCTCTGCCCAGTCCAGTTGCGATGAGCCCGAATGCGAATCAGATGCACACGCCACGACGTCCGTCAGTCACGCCGCCAGTGCCTCGACAGAACTGGTCTGACATTGCGCGATCTGCAAGTTCGTCTGCTCGGGGCATCAGCACCGGCTCGCCTTCGCCATCTCTATTGACCATGTCTTCTCAACACGCGCGGCAGCGACGTGAAGAGGACGATCTGCGTTTTGCGCTAGAGCTCAGTCTTGCCGAAGCGCAATCGCGACCTATTGCATAGACTGCATGTGCCTGTAGACGTCTGCAACGAGGTAGAGACTGCCACAGACGATCGTCCTGCTGGCCCGTACGTCCGCTGCTATCGCCAGCGCGCTGGCGATGCTGTCCGTTGAAGCTGAATTGACACCCAGCTTGCGAGCTGACTGTGCCACTTGGCCTGATGCTTGCGACCTGACCCAGGACATGCCTTCTGGCTGACTGAAGCCTGTCCCGATAACTGTTGTGCGAGTGCTCGAATCGCTCAGCAAAGGTTCCAGTAAGACAGACGGGTCTCTGGGCGATGAGACGGCCACGATAAAGCAGGTCGAAGTTGGACTGGGGAGCGAGTCGAGGTAGCGGCGCAGCTCGACCGCAGACGATGCGTTGTGCGCGCCGTCAAGCAGAACGTCAAGCATACCGGAAGGTGCATCGAGCTTGACCCATTCGAGCCGTCCTGGCCATCTTGTTGCTTCGATGCCCGCGCGCATAGTCTCTTGGGTGATTCTTGCAAGCTGCGGTACGCGAGAGAGACAGTCTTGTTGCTTTGACAATAGATCAGCAGCAGTGAGAGCTGTCGAAGCGTTGCTGGTCTGATATCCACCGAGAAGAGCTGATCTTGCTTCCAAGACCTGAACGGAGCCATTCACGTCTCGATACGGTATGCCAATCGCGCTTGAGGAATGTACTGCTTCGACAAGCTCGCTGTGGCGCGATTGTGCTATAGCACGTAGAACGGTGCTCGCTCCCTTGTGCGGCTGTACAGACATCACACAAGGCCTGCCGGTCTTAATGATGCCGCCTTTGACTGCTGCAATCTCTTCGACGGTGTTACCCAGCATGGCCTGGTGATCCAGCTCGACAGGGGTGATGACGGTCAGAAGTGGATCATCGCAGACATTGGTCGCGTCTGTCGCGCCGCCCATGCCGACCTCAATGACGGCGAGTTGTAGCGGTGGTATAGCGTGAGCGAAGAGATGGAACGCAGTCGCGGTCAGCAGCTCGAACGAGCTTGCGCCAATCGAATGCTTTTTGTCGGCCTCTCGCACGATTGACTGTGCCTTGCTGAAAGCCTCGAGACTGACGGGGCGACCGTTGAGACATATCGAATCCCTTGGCTCGACCAGATGAGGGCTATTGAACCTGCCCGTGCTCAGGCCGCTCTGCCGGAAGATGGAGTCGAGATAGGCGCATACTGAGCCTTTGCCGTTGGTGCCCGCAACGTGGACGATTGGTACTTTGCTATGCGGACTCGCGAGATGACCGAGCAGCGCTTTGATCCTTGACAGTCCAAGCTGAATGACATCTTGCATCTGATAGCGCGATATATAGCGCGTGGCTAGCCGTGGCGAAGCCGATGAGGTCATCGCGGTACAACTCCTTAGCAGCCTCGACGTGTGGACGACTGAAAAGAACATGCACACAGAGCAAGCACGCATGACAGTCGAGCCGCCGAGTGTACATCAGACAGAACAACACCTTGCGAAGACCCAGAATGAGCCCCAGCAAAGGTCGAGGATGTCAATAGACGATGTGACCCCGAGTAGACAAAGCGCGCAGGATGGCGAGCCGGAGCCTCTGAGAGGGGGATGCATACCATGCCCAGATGGTCTGTCGACCCCACAGAATGCTCATCGGAGGAGACTGAACTCATCCACAGGCGGCTGCTGCTGGATCATCCCGCTCCCCTGCCTCTGAGCGAGTGTCTGCCCTTACAGGGTCACACACGTTACTTGCCTTGTATCGCAGTCAGGATCACACACTTGATCTCACAAGTCATACACGGACATCCACTGTACTCTATGCATGCAAACTTCACTTGAAGGCCACCAAGGCAGCAGACCAGCTGCGCGAATTGGCAGGCTCGCTCGGTCGAGGCACATCCTTGACCGTCGTATCTTCCCTTTCTCGTTCTGGCGGCCCCCAAACCGTCACTATCGCCGTCCGGATCTCTTCCTCGAGTGAGGTCAGACTGACTTGCAAATCGCTGCCCAGCTCTCGCATTCGTCGCCTAGGCTCAGCGCTGGCGTAAGTGTACAGCAGAGGGATCAGCATCGTTGCTTCGTCTCGTAAAGCTGGCAGGCGCTCGTTCGTCGAGCGCGAGATGCTGCCCACGAGATAGTGGTGCTCAAAAATGCCGCCACGCTGACCAGCCGCTTTCTTTTTCGCATCCTTGCGCTTGCTTCTGCCTGTCTTGCCCGAAGCTGTCGAGACCTGACTCGATGCAACGGCAGTGTACCGTGTGAACTGCGATGCGATCGTCGAGCCTGCTTCGGACGCAATGTCGACGCCCTCGAGCGCTCCGTCCTCAACTTCGAAAGCTCCGTAGTACTTTGACGGGTTCTCTGCCTTGATGATCTCGAGTTCAGCCAGCCGGCCAAGTTGCTTCTTGATCTGTGCTTGCAGCTCCTGGATCTCCTCGTCGACGCGGCGCGCCGTCTCTTCCATTGACTCGAAGACATGACTTGACAGTAAGCTCGAACGTCCGTAGAGATATGCCTGTAGAACACAGCAGATCAGCACTGCAGCTAGTCTTGCAGATAGAAGGCGCGCACGATCCGTATGGCTTCGATATAATCACGTCCCTCGCAGCTACACTTGACCGCCGCTACTGGATCGCGACTGTATTCGAGCAAGACGCGGGCTGCTTCTGCGTGCCTATTCCGAGCTTTCAGAGATTCCGACATATGCTGAGCGAGCTCCCTGATCTCCTTTTCGCCCTTTCTGAGCTCTAGCGCCAGCGTGAAGAGCTCCCGCCATGCCAGCGCATCTTGATAGGCGTGCATCGCGCTCTGCATATCCCCTGCTAATCTGAAGGACATCGCCGCCCCGAGCCAAGCCCCATTGGCGAGCTGCCAAACTGCCCGTGTTTGTAAGACTCGCGGCAGTGTATTGGCATCGTTCGCATAATATTTGACGGCTTCGTCGTATAGCTCGTGTCGTCTGATGTACGTCTCGACCTCGTCGTAAGGTAAGGTGCATTCTGTGAGATGCTGCAGAGCGTCGCTATAGTGTTGAAGCGTGTCTTCAATTTTATGGGCGCGCATGGCAGGCGCTGCTTTGCGCAACTCCCGCAAGAAGGGCAGATATTCTCGTGGATCTTTCTGCGATTGCTGAGCGATCAGCAGTGTGAGCTCGAGATCGTATGTGCCGAGTGCGATGTCATACAGCTTGTTGGCATCGCTGAGAAAGATCATATACTTGATGGCGGCTTCAATCTCTGCCTCAGTGCGGGTTGCCTGTAATGATTTGAGCAGCAGCAGAGCCTCCTCGTATCTAGGTGGTCGCTGACATACAAAGGATGTCAGGATGGTCGTCAGATACTGACCATAAGCTTCATTCGCGCCTTTGCCCGTGATTAGCGACTGACGTAGGCCTTCGCAGATCACATTGACTTTGTCCTCCAGCGGCGATATGTTGTGTGCAGCTGCAAAGTGTGCGTATTTGCTCGTGACGACGTTATCTTCCACTAGACTAGACAGCAGCAAGTTCAGGTGGTCAGGATCAGGCAGCACAGCGACCCAATCCTCTAGTGCGGTCATAAAGCGCGCAGCATCCATATCGATCAGAATGTTGAGGTCGATGCGATGCTTTCGGCAGGACATGAAAGCATTCCGCAGGCTGCCTGTCGAGAGATCGTAACGGACGCTCTGGAGAACCAGAGGACGAGGACACACCGATTCGATATTGCCTCGGGGCATCTGCAACACAAGCGTCATCGTCGCTGCGACTGCACAAACTATGTGCGAGCCTCGCTCGACTTTCAGCTTCAGTGCGGCGGTTGAGTCTTCTTGCCGCATAACTTTTGCCTCTGGCAGCGTCTCAGAGTAGCCTGCTTCCTGACTTGGGTCGTGCAACGATTGCAAGAGCACGAAATGAGCCTCATGCGTACGCGTCGTATAGATGAGGTAAGCGCCACAGCGAGTGAATGACGAGACGTTTGTAGCGACTTTTCGCCCGTTCGCATACAGTACGCTGCGGGAAGACAAGCCAATGACGCAGTGTTCGAAGACGTCGAGTTCATGACAGGACTCGGGCAGGCGTATGTCCAGCGTGCCAATAAGTGCCTGCCCATTTGCATAGTGCTGTAGCACTGAGTCATTGGCAGACGCAATCTTGATCAGACGAGATTGCGACTCTGACAAGCGAGCAGGCGCGCAAACATTCCGCTGGAGATCATATGAAATGGTAACGAGACTCGTTATTGAGCGAGGTCGAGCGAGCAGAACTGTAATATGTACATCGGCAGGCCCATCGCTCGACAAGGCAAGCTGCAGAGGCACACTGTCATCGGGGATCGTCTCGAGCTTCTGTGACAGCAGCTGTACAGGCGTGGCCATCGAAGTCGAATTCCGACTTTGCCACTGCCACAATTCGCATGTACGCTCGCTGGTCAACAACGCTATCAGGCTGTGCTCGTGTGATATTACCGCATGCGATATTGGAGCGGATGCACCAAGCTGGAAAGCGGACATGGGTGGTGGGACTTGCATATATCGAAAGGGTGTCAGAAGCAGGCGCGATCCATCGATGACGGCTACAGAGCCAGGGTCTATGCTTGGCGTCGCTCGTCCGCGTAACACCTCCCATGTGAACGTGCGCCGATGCGATGCATCCTGAGTCAGCATGACCAGCTCATTGGCTGATTCAGCATGCCACGCCACGTTCGCGAGTCGCTCATGCTGCGGTGCTGCTACTTCTGATTTAAGATACCAATAGTAGTTGTTGCGATACCACAGCTGAACGCAATCGCCTGATAAGCTCCGAAGCCATACAGCCAGGAGCGTCGAGTCGCAGTTCCAGAACATGTTATGCACATATGCTTGCTGAGCCTTCTGATGCCGCAGCGCAAAGTCATATCGGCGCAGCCCGTTGCGTTCGAAGAATATGACATCGTCTTCGCCATTCTCGCGATCGTACTGAGTCGAGGCGATGATACTACCAGACGGCTGCCATGCCAGACTGTGCTCCAAGCGAGGTGTCGGCTCAGTTGTGCTCTGGAGGGCGCCGGTGCGCGAATATATCCGGATGCGTCTTCGCTGGCCTGTCGTCGCGTCTGCAGCGGCAAAGGACTCAAGTGATGATACAGCAAAGAAAGCGCCGTCGCCGCGCCACGATATTCTAGGAAGCTTGTCATCGTTGGGACTGAGCCAGTCTACAGCTGAGATCTGTGAATGAGCGACTTCTTTGGCAGCAGTCTTGCCAACGCTGCCGTGAAATTGCGTTTGCTTTGAGCCCCAGCCGACATCGACAGGCATGGCCTCGCCGAAATCCTGCGTCACAAGCTCTTGATCGGCTAAGACGTCGTAATCTCTTGTGAATACCACAAGCTTCTGTTCACCTGACCGAGTAATCGAAGGTAAGCTTCGGGCCAGAGCTTCAGCATTGGCACTGACCAGTGACGACAGCAAGGAGCTCTTCGTCTGGACTCCATGCAGCAGCAGACAGACCAGATTCTACAGACCCAACGATGTCGACGTCTGAGCCATCAAAGGGTACATTGATGAGGTCTCCGCCAGCAAGGGCAACGATTGCGCCTCCTAATTCTGCTCGAAAGCTCAGGAGGACGACATGAGCGGGTCTGAGGTCACTTTCTTCTGCGTCATGCCATCCTACTAAGTTGCTCGGTGGTGCGATATCAGATGCAAAGCGAGCGACCACTTGGTCAGTGTCGTCATTAACGATCAGCACTTCGACACCGCCGTTTGCGTACGCCGCCTCAAGACAAACATAATAGCCTTTGCCGGGCGGTGCATCGGGATCGATGGCGTGTGCAGTCACTCGCGATTTGGTCGGAGTAAGACTCGAACGATCTATAGGGTGCCATATCGCCTCTAACGGGACGAGAGAGCGCATGAGCAGGCAAAGGTACCAGTGAGTCGATCAAAATTTGGCCAAGCAACGCGCGCGCGCAGCAGAGTATGTGCCCCAGATTAATCCCAAGAGGAAACGACAGAGTGCAGGTTTCAATACAACAAGTCAGGCGTCTAGATCAGCGGTATGTGGGCTGATAAGCTGCGTACGGATCATGCGCGGTCTGCTCGAGCAGCTCGCGTCGATTGGGTGGTGTATAGTTGCTCGAATGCCTGTGGTGCGACGGCTGCTGCTCGTATACCGAGCTGGCATACGTGCTGGCCTGTCGCGGATAGACGACAGAGTCGTTGCGCTGGAAGATGCCACCCGGATGATTGACGTGCTGCTCGTGATAGCTGTTCTCCTGTGGATTCCCTTGTGGGCCTCGCGCTGAACGAGCTTCACTGCCGTGGGCGTAGTCTTGCGCGTAGTCATCTAGAGGCTGTTGATGGCCGTACGAGTACTCTCTCGCAAGCGTGGGCACGGGTGGTAGGTCTTCTCGGTTGTACGAATGGGCGTGCTTGAGATTCGTAGACCTATAAGACGTCTCGCGTGAGACCAAAGTCGCATTGCTCTGATTTGCCAAAAGGTTATCGTACGATGCAGCAGTGACGATTGAGGGCTCGTAGTCCTTGTCGCTGTATTGATCCGAGTTGTACGAGCTGTAACGCTTCATCGCATAGCTGTTGCCATCTGGCGGGTAATAGTGATCCCGTCCAGCATAACCGTTAGGTAAAGCAGAGGGCGCAGTCGAACCATAGTCAGATTTGGTGTCGTAGTCTGACGCGCCCAGGTCGACTTTGGGCAACGTGGGTTGTGCCAATGGCTCTCGTACTAGGTTGCCATGCTTATCTTTCAGGTGCGAATAATCGCCCTGTGCTTCTCGCTTGGCTTGCTCAGCAGCTTGCATCCGCCGTCGCTTTGTCTTGCGCTTCATGAGCTCAGCAATTCTACTTGCCTATCAGCACAGCGCAGTCGACAGCAAAAGCGACTGACCTCTTGTCGATCTTGTGGCAGCAGTACTCCTTGAGATTGCCTTGGATGTAGCAAAGCAGCGGGATGTACATGATAGCTGCGACAGCGAGCAGTATTGCTGAGCCAATCCAGACTGTGACGGTAAAGATCATTGTCACGAGCACGCCTGCTTTGACGATTGAGCCGGCATAGTATTGGCTGATGTCGGTCGTAAAGTGATTGGCTTTTCCAAACGAGTATAGCGTCAAGCCGTTGATAAATTGTCTTGGCGCGTCGGCCAGTAGCAGGCGCTTCCATCCTGTCGAGAACAATCAGAAATTGTCATGGAGCGATGAGACATACTCACCCTTGAAGGTGAAAAAGACGAAGAACGCAAAGTCGTCCTTCTTCTTCTTTGACGAGCTGACCTGACAGAAGAAGCAAAAGTGATCGTAGCTTCTGATCGAGTACCAGTTGTTCGCCATGACGTTGGTAAAGGCGAAGCTGATGTCTCTACTTCTGACAATGGCGCGTGCCTTCTTTGCTTCCCATGCTAGCAGCAGAAAGGAGAGCAAGATACAGCCTGTGAAGATCCACTTTCCGATCTTGAAAGGCACCGTGACTGCCGTTGAGCCGCCTGCATCTGCTATCAGGGAGCCCGACCAATGATTGGATGCCAACATGGCTCTACAGTGAAGCCAAGCTGGTCAGCCGAATCCTGCTGTCCAAGCAAATCGACGGACATGGCAGTATAAAGATCGGCAACATAGACGCCCGCTGACTTGATGAGGATGACGTACAGCCAAGCATATCTGCGCTAGCTTGTCAGTGGCATGTAAGACAGGGCCATGCGGGCTCACTTCAGCCTTGCGCCAAAGCCCTCGTCTCGAAAATCCGAGACGTCGACAAAGTCAAACTGGTGGGGTTTTATCGCGCTTGAGCGTCACGCGAACAAGCTGAAAGGCGAACGGACCTTGTGATCTGGTACTTCCTCTCGCTTCCATTGCGCTGTACTGCAGCAACCCATGATGACTGACAAAGATACTGTCCCGTGCCCTTGCGGACTTAGCCGGGCTGGCGGTCAACAAGCAGGGAGCCGATCTTTGTATGCGATGCGCAGAAGCCAGATCAGCGTCGTCCTCGGCGAGGCTTGCGCCTGGTACAGAATCGTGGGAGTAGCGTAGCTGTCCGACGTGCACGCTAGTGTGACGCCTACCGCGAATATTAGCAGACGTCCAGATCTATCTGCCTGCTGCGACGTCAATCGCAACGGGGCGTTGACGACAAGGACAGTGTTTGGTCGGCAGGCGAGCACGTGGTCGTCACAGCAGACATAGATCGAGCCGCAGGCCAGTCACAAACCGCTCACTCCTCTTCCGCGTCTGAGCCTGCTGGATCTGAAGATCGCCTTGTCTTTTGATATTCTCAAGACGCGCAGCGGCTACAACGCGCGTGAGGAGGTGGCGCAAAACTCGTTCAAGCACGCTCGTTGCCACGTAAGCTGATCATTGACGACGTCGAATGGTCAGCTCGCTTTCGGCTCGTATGCTCCTCCCAAGCTGACGTCGATGCAGAGCGACTCGACAAATGTTTCGGTGCGGCCGGCGGGCGCTGGCCAGGTCAGGCAAGTCATGATCAATGGCTCGGGCCAGCATTCGCTCATGTGTCGTGCAGACGCCGTGCTGCTGCACTCAAAGACCCCAACAAGCCGCTGTCGACTCGTGCAGCGGGCGCTGGGGGCAGTAGCAACACGATGATGCGACTGTACACATCTGACGACACGCCAGGCCTGAGAGTGTCCGTTGCTTCGCTCAAGTATGCTTGACGACCTCATGCTCAATGAGATCCTTGCTTGGCCCAACAGAGATCCATTGGTTGTGCTCAGCTTGGCGATAGCGTTCATCCTATCGGTGGTCGTGCTCCACCTGTCGAGCAAAGCTATGCGCTACTTCACCAAATAAGGGCGACAGTGATAGCTCCAAAAGGCGGCAAGCCAGGCCGTCGACTTGTAGCAAGACGAATGCAGCGGCATAGCGGCATGGCGTCATGAGACTTGCAGGACGAGCGCCTACCTCTTACGATAGCGATGAGCGCGTTCATCTGGCGTGAGGCGTGCACAGATGAGATGGAAGGGCGCCTTGTGTTTGCACATATCGACAACCCGTTGCAACTCCGCCTTGAAATCGACAGCGACCGTCGCATCGATATTGACGGTGTTGCGAGCGAGTAGAAAAGGGTCTGCTATGCAGCACAGAGCATCTGCTTTGCCGGGCGGCTCCCTTCTATTGACATTTTCCAGATTGCGAGGGCCCACGTAGTGTTCTCGAATTGAAACCCAATTGGTCGCCATATTCAGATCGGCATATGAGGCGAAGAAGTGACCGATGATGCGCGCAAAATCAATGGCGCTCTCTTGACGCTGATCGGTACGTTGTCCTTGCGCAAAGGAGATATCGACTTGTTCCCACGAATCTACAGTATTGCTTTTGCCGGGACGGGCGCGACTGAGGCGTGCACTGTAGCGCGTATGCAGCAATGGTGCACGCATCACTTCTGCCATGTCTTGCAGATTTGGCAGTTCGCCAAGCTGCTGCAAGTAAGCAATGACGAGCAGGATAAGCGCGTAGGATGAGAACGATTTCTGTGCGTGACTCTGTCAGAGAACAGCTGGATGGCTACCCGTCAGCAGTGACGAACCTTTCCGGCCTGTCCCGCAGGATCATTGAGCTCACGTCGCTTGCTCCAGAATTTGACGAAAACGCAGAGAGGGCGCATGATGGGACTGATGCGGCAATACTCGGCAATCAACTTCGAATTGTAGATTCCCAAGCGTTCGTTCACGTTCAGGTCGACTTTGATGCCATCCATCTCGAATTTGATAATCGGCACCAGAGTGTGACGGACGACTGTGACCTTTTGCGCACCTCGACGTCTGAGAATATCTTCAAGCTTCCGGAGGTTGTATATTGGCCCAGTCTTCTTCAGCTGCTCCGGTCCAACGCCGAATGGAAAATTGGCGTCGAGAATCGTCAGATCCAAGTCACTGTGCTCATTGTCGAGGCCGGTCAGGTGACTGCCAAATGCCTGCGCAGTGTATGCCGCGCCAAACCTGTCCTGGACGATCGAGCTGATCTTGGCAACCAGTCTGTTGCGGGCCAATGCGCTTGCAGATGACATCGTGTGACCGAGGGATAAGTTCAGTACATCAGCCGAACAGAGCATGCGATTGAGGCTCCGATCGATATGGGCCATCAGGACGCTTGTGTTGCTAGCAGAGTCATCGCCTACGGCTCCGGCGCGAGTTGCAGCACGTGCTGCTTTGCCTCGTTTGGGCTTGGGGCCAGTAACAGTAAGCGGGACCGCAGCAGGTATGATGGGTGCGGGTCGAGGCTCTCTTCGGGGGAGCACTCCATTGGATCGTCTTTGTACAGACAAGCGAGGTTGTCGCGCAGTTGCGAGAGCATTGTAGGGTGCGTTTTCGGACGCTCGCGACAGCAGAGTCGCATCATGGACGACGATAGCGTTCATGCCGCGATTGAGCTCGTCGACCATGTCGGTGTCTGACTGTGCCGGCTGCTGCGCGGCGTGGCGCCTGGGTGGGCGATCTAGTTCGTCTGAGCGACTGGCCTCAATAGCAGTCTTGGAGCGTGGTAGAGCCCATTGCAAGTCTTGTCTGCCTCCGACCGAAGACGCAGCGCGCTTGCGGGTGTCCGTTAGGGATGTGACTGGCAACGGTGATAGGCCATCACTTGGCTTACTCCATTTGGATTGCTTTCGCCCCTTGTCGGCAGCCGAGCGGTCAGTTCTAGTGTTCTCTTCCGTCCCATCGTTCGCAGTGATCGCTGCGTCCTTTGCGTCGCTCGGCGAAGCAGCTGACTTTGCAGCTCGTCTCCTTTCGCGTCGCGCTTCACGTAATCGAGCCCATTTTGCAGCGGCTAATGCTGCAGCTGCAGGATCCAGGGTCGGAGCTGATGCAGAGGCCATGATGAAGCTTGCCAGAACGGTCGATGCCTTGGCTTTGACGGGCGGCCTGATGCGTAGGTTTCGTCTGGCAGGTCGTAATCTGGATGTCTTGAACGGAGTAGTGGCACGTTTGAGGTCCCGGCAGGCTGTAGCACGCGGCACAAGGCCGGGAGGAAATCTCCTTGATGAGATGTTGATACGGGTGTCACCAAAGTGTTCTATGCTTGCGGCATAGTGCGAATATGGGTACGATTGCAGATGTACAAGCTTAGCCTGACGCTGTCGAAGTCCAGGCTGACGTGCGACGATCGATGGGCCGAGCAGCCTGTCTATCGTATACTGGACGCTGAGACGATGCGTCAGCATCAGCGGAGCATCAGAGACCCTCCGTCAAAGCTCAGCTCGACGGCGTCATCGACGTCGCGATCCGAATTCTCTGCAAAGAAATCGCGACGGCGACGGCGACGTGCCAGAAGTCTGCTCAGAGGTCGCATGGCAGAGCAAGAAGCTGCCCCAGCGGCACCCATAGGGTCCCCTTCAGATTTCCTCAAGAATACGGTCGGGCAGCTCGTTTCTGTTCGACTCAATTCGGGTGTGGACTACAGAGGTTTGACACTCGTGGTCAGCTGCAGCCCGCCCAAGCTGATGCCTTGGTGTGGCAGGCATCCTGTCCTGCCTGGATGCCTATCTCAACATAGCGATGGAGCAGACCGAGGAGGTCGTCAATGGGCAGGTCAGAAATCGCTACGGCGACTCTTTCATTCGGGGCAACAATGGTAAGCCTGCTCGATCTCATACGGATGCTTGCTCACTCAACGTCCAGTGCTATACATCTCAAAAGTGACGACAAGCTGAGCAGGCCAGTGTCTTATAAATGTGCATGCAGCAATACGTCGGATGATTGTACAGAGAGCATGATGTAGCGCGCTCTATCCGCATTAAGATTGCTCTAAGCTTGGTCAGACTTGGGTCCAGTGTGGCCAAGCACGTTGCCGAGTGAACCGAGTGATGCAAGACCGGTGGCTTTTGAAGCGGGCGCGCCAATACCGCCGACATCTTGAGCTGCAGAGCCCATCGAAGGGTAGCTGCTTGCTGCTGCTCCGGTGTTGCCTGCGCGATTATAGCTTGACGTTCTAGTCGAAGCAGATGGCCGGGCGTGATGATACTCGCCGGATGCGCGTGTCGAGTGGGGAGGCGTGGCAACGCGGACATGCTCGTTGTGGTGATTTCGGTGCAAAGGTCCGCCGGCGATGAGATTGCCGTTGCCAGGTGTTGCATTGCTGGCATGTGGCTGGTGAGCAGCGTTCTCAGATTGACCTGAGGGCCCATTGAGGTGGCCGTTAGGGCCATAAGTGTGGCCGTTCGCGACCTTCTCGTCAGTCGCCGACTTTTCGCCGGTCAGCGAGCCGGCAGAGGCGAGATTATGCTCCGCCAAGGCTGCTTCGACTGCGCCCTTCTCGGCTTGGTCGATCGCATCATTTTGCATACCAGATCGCAGCAAAGCAGACCGCTGGCTATGTGAAAAGCCGTGGGTGCTGTACGCCCAGATTCGTGCAGGAACAGGTACGGGCGCTGGTCCGACATTCGTGTCTGCGTCTTGTCCGAGCACGATAGAGCCATAATCGAACGCCTTGAGCATCATGTAGAATCCAACCGCGATCAATGATCCTGTTCAGATTAGTGAGTATGGACGAAAGATACGTCGCTATTCGCATACCGATGAAAGGTCCAACCTGTGCGAATGTGAGCGCAGCACTTCAGCGAAACTCAACGTGAGACTCACGTGGTAGATCCAGTGGTAGTGAACAAAAGATCCCTGGATGACAGATGGTCCAAGAGCGCGGGCGGGATTCATACCGCATCTATAAAATGGCAGGGCATTAGCTATGCTGGCGTATATTCAAGAGGTGAAGCTGACCCGGTCCAAAGTGTACCAAACAGCTGGCATACGAATAGCGTGAGACCAATGCCAATGGGTGCAAGATATGTGCTGCAAGTCAAGTGTTCTCAGGCTGACGAACGTCTCGAAATCAGCAGACTCACGCCTTGTGCTTCTCGGCGGCAAGCATGAGGACTGAGAAGACGAGAATGGCGGTCAAGAATGCTTCAAGCATGAGTCCCTGGCCAGTATCTGCGGAAGCAATATAAGCAAGTTGGTCCAAAGGCATTACCATACATACTCATTCCTGGCTCGAGCGTGACTACGAATGCCTTCGTGCCGCCCGGAGTAAGCAGTGCGATCAATCCGCTGCCAGCAATGCCGCCCGCGATCTGTGCGATGACAAGGATAGCAGATCGGAAAGGTGCGACTGCGCCGACAAGGTATAATGCTGTGCCATCCGAGTCAGCCTCGTTGACGAACAGACGCGTACGACTAACCGAAAGTGACGGCAGGGTTGAAAAGGCTATCGAATCCTGCATCAGCTCGGTCATTGGACATCTTCGCATGCATGCGCACCCTCCGGTGATGCGGTACTATGGCAAGGGTCAGCATACTTTTATCAACATGCGTCAGGACTTACGAAGATCCAGGCGGTGATGAGCAAGCTCAATCCCATCGAAGTCGAGATGATCTGGATCTCTGTATTACTGAGCGTGGTGATGGTCTGCATTGGCACAGTCAATGAGTCTGCGGCGTCATTCTAGTCAAGAAAGACGTACCTGAGTTTGAGCCGCTGTGGTCGATGCGACCGCTGTCTTGATCTAAACGTGCACATGAGCAAAGCTTGATAGAGATGTCTCATGAATCCGTACTCCTCCGAGACCAAGGAAGAGGAAGAGGGTGGTGCCGACAAACTCGCCCACGAAGCATATCAAGTCTTGCTTGAGGTGCGAATTCCAACCCATCTGCGAAGACTGGTAAGCTTTCTTCGCTGCGTATCTTGATCTCCTTGCCTTGGCAGTCTGTCCACCGAGAAGAGGGGAGATACAAGCGAGACAAGTGTCCCAGAGCCTCGATTCTCGTCATCGTCTTGCAGTCTTTGAAAATCTGGGGCCAGTACGTCATGACTCTCGCGTGGTCGCTCCGATCGCGATCTGGACCTCGGCAGAACGGCGATGACCGCGCTTCGAATTTCAGCCGATATTCTATTCATCAAGCCAGGCAGCCGAACGAAATGAAAGTGCATCGAGCTTTTCTCATTAGTGAAGACGAGCTAAAGCTCACCTTGGGAATCTCAAATTGCTTACCGTCGCTAGCGCTATTCAATTGCCCGCGCGCGCACGATGACGCACTTTGCAGTGCCCTGTCAGCCAATGCGAGTCTTCAAGCTTGAGCCTTGCTCTTTGATTTGTCTCTTCGCGACTGCTAGCACGACGATGAATCTTGTACAAATGTTTGAGACATTCTTTTGAATTAGCTTTGAAGCGTGACAGTGCCGTCCTCTTGGCTTATCCTAGATGACAATGCCTTTTTTCCTCTCGCTTTTGGTTGCGCGCGCATCATCTGCATCATGTCAGCGCCATCATTCTTCATAGCGAGGCCGAGGGGGTGAATAGTCGCTGTCTCTGCGCTTGGGTCGAAGCGGCGATGCCGAGCGACGAGCAGGTGAAGCTGAGCGGCGGCGGGGCGACTCCGAACGGCGACGAGGCGGCGAGGGAGGCGAGTAGCGGCGGCGGGGACGATCATCGTAGTCACGTCTGTCGTCGTCGTAATAGTCGCGTCTGCGATCATCGCGGTAGTCGCCTCGGCGATCGTCGTAGTGCGGTCGGTCATCGCGATAGCTTCGGCTGCTGTACCGATCATCTCGGCGGTCGTCACGGTAGACCGGACGGCGGTTGTCGTAGTGTCTGGCGCCACCACCTCCGAAAGCGCCCTCTCGGAACTCGTCGCGTCTGTAGCCCATGTATTCACCGGGTGTAGGTCTGTGAGGGCGAGTGGTGAGTGAATAGTCGACTCGGACACGACGTCCGTCGATTTCCTGTGTATGCCCATTAGCCTCGAAGCGAGCCGAGATGAGAGCAAAGACGCACTTGGCCGTTCAAGTCTGCGATGGCTTTCTCTGCGTCATCCTCCGAGCGCATGGTCACAAAGGCGAAGCCACGTGAGCGTTCGCTCTGTTCGGGGACCATTGAGTAAGGTCGCTTGCCCTGACGAGTAGAGAGAAAAACGCACTCGTTGGTCATAGACAACGACGACTTTGTCGACCTCGCCAATGCGTGTAAAGACGTCTTCTAGGTCTCTTTCGCGGGTGTTGACCGACAGACCAAAGACGCCGAGCACGTTTGACTTGGTAGGTGCAGCAGGTGCGTTGCGAGGACGAGCGGGAACCTGACTTGGGTAGGCATCCCGAGGTGATGTTGGCTCTCTTCGGGCAGCGTCCTGCATGCGTACGTCTTCGCCGATTGGCGGTGGTAGAGGAGCGTCCTATGTAGCTTGTGCTGTCAGCGCAGATTCGTGCAGTCTAGGGAGGAGCGTCTCACCATCTTCTGTGGACGTTGACTGAGTCAGGCGCGGCGAAAAAAAAGGGGTCGGCCACATCAGCATGAACACGTCATCACATTATCAGCCGCCTCTCATGATCAGACGGCACATAGTTGGAATTCATGTCGTTGTTTTATCACAACAGATCTGCGATGGAATCGTCTGAAGCTGACAGTGATTGGCTAACTTATTGCGCAGCTCGAACAGAGGCCTTTGTCGCGAGGTTTCTCAATGTGGGTACCTGTGCCAGTTCAGCACGAAGCTCCTTAAAGAACTCGACGATGGCTTACTCTCGCTCTTTTGAGCGTTTGACGCAACCGTGAGGTGCAATGTCGTCACAGCATCGGGCGCAAGCCGTGCGTCTGCACATGCAAGACATGACCGTGAGCACTGAGTGACATGCGCGACGATCACGCGACCGACCTCGTAGGCTCTCGCCTGCGTTGAGAAAGCGTCCACGATGTATTCTGCTCGAAGAATGTCAGTGCGATGATATGCACAGCCTGCTTGCGGAAGTGACATACAGTCGTATGGTGCTGCGGTCAGGTGGCATATCGGCGGCCAAGTCGCCAGGCCAATCGGTGTAGAGCCTTTCGATGACTTGTGCGACCTTTGTCTGAGCATCAAAGTGGTACTCTGGCGTCTTCTTGCCCGAGCTAACGAGCAGGAACGAGACTCGAACATCGCCAGCATGGTCTCCCTCGCTCGCGGGCGACGGAGCTGCGAGTGTAGTGGTCATGGAAGGCTGAGCCGTTGTACCTGCCGGCAGATCGGCTTGACCTGAGCCTACAGAGTCTCGTGGGTACAGAATCTGCGTCGCGGACGCCGATGATGCTTCCTCTGTTCCCGGTATCGGACTGGGAGGCGACAGGAGCACCTGAGGCGGCGAGACCACCGTTGATGCTTGAGTCGTCATCTGGGCGATGTCATCATCACCATGTCGACCTCATCGTCGTCCCAAATCTGCAGCTGAGAGAGGCTGCCAAGCTCGGCGCTACGTCGCAGAATGGCCGCAAGACGCGTCGGGTTCGCTCGAACTCTACGCGACGGTCCAAATGGACGATGACGAGCGAGGCTTCATTCGGGAACAGCTAGACGGTCTCTATCAGCCGCTCCGTGCGCCTTCTGGCGGCTCACTGGGCGAGGACGAGCGGGGAAAGACGCTTCGTTCGACCGCAATCGAAGAGATATGTGCTCAGATTGACGCTTTTATGGCCAAAGCTCGGCACGACAAGCTGCTCAAGGACGAAGAGATTGACCAGCTCGTACGGCAGATTGACATCCTGAGGTCAGAGGAAGCCCAGCGTGAGATGAACAAGCGCGACAAGGCAGCGCATCCCGACGGCCTCTTTCTCACGACCGCACAAGCCCAGTCAAAGTATTTGAATTCTGCTGCTGGTGTTCCGGCCATAGCTGACCAGATCATACAGCTGGGTGGAGGCGCTGCCTCAGAGCTGGCCGCATGGGGATGCACGTCAACGGAAAGCGTACGAAAGGTTATTGCGCAAGGTCCAGAATGCGCACGAGCAACGCGACACGCTCCAGCAGCAGGATCAGCATTACAAGGTGCGTTCGTCGAAACAAGCGGTGGCAAGCATATTGACGAGCGCTTCACACAGAAACTCGAGCACTTGGTCGTTGATGCCATGCAATGACGTGCAGCACTGGTCTGCTTCTACGCGGGCCGGATAGCCTGAACGCACTGCAGAAAGTGCTTCATGTCCTCGGGATCGACGCCTGGCGTGATGCCATGACCAAGATTGGCGATCCAGCCTGGTCGCGAGGGTCGAAAGTCGGCTGCCATTCGCTCGACGTCGCGCGAGATGGCCTCTTGACCAGCGTAGAGCATGTTGGGATTCATATTGCCTTGCAATGCAATCTGACCTCGCCAGCCTGCTCTATTGAGTTTTGCACCTTCTTCGAGCGCCCTGCGTGCATGTTCGGCATCGATGGTCCAGTCGAGGCCAATGACATCAAAATGGGTGTCTGCCTGGGAGCCCTGCGCTATCGATTCGAGCGCGATGGGGCCCCCTCCCTTTGGAAAGAGTGATATGGGCGGGCATGAGATCTGGTGATGCTCGAGCAGTTGCCGCACAGTCCTACTGATCTGATAGCAATACTGCAGCGAGAATGCCCTGTATTTGCCTGCTTCGAGCTCGCCCGCCCAAGAGTCGAAGATTTGCACCATCTGTTCTTGCCGCATTCAATCTACGTCATCTGTGAGACACGGCACAGCCCACCTGAGCACCTGCGCGGATCTGTCCGACGAGGAATTGCGCGCAAGTGTCCGCTATCCTCTCGAGTAGGCGATGAGATAGCTCGGGGTATCGGTTGATCCAGGTATGCGCTTGCTGGAGTGTCTTGCTCCCGCCGCCTTCGATCATGTAGGCAAACAGCGTCCAGGGACTTCCGCAGAATCCTATCAAAGGCACCCGGCCCTCGAGCTTCTGGCGAGTGAGCGTGATGGCTGCATAGACATAGCGCAGTTCTGCGTCGACATTGAGCTCATCCGTCTCTTTCAGTAGCTTCTCCCCGTCTTCGGGCTGCCTCAGGGGGCGAGGGAAATGAGGGCCGTGAGCAGGCAGCATGTCAACCTGCATGCCCAGTGCTTGAGGAACGACGAGAATGTCGCTGAAGATGATGGACGCGTCCAGCTCGGGGTAACGATCGATGGGTTGCAAGGTGATCTCTGCTGCTAGCTCTGGCGTCCTGCAGATCTCGAAAAAGTCGTGAGACTCCCTCAACTTCCTAAACTCGGGCAGGTATCTGGCAGATCCCTTGGTCAGCAGGCGCATAGATCAGTCTGTGCTTGCTTGCCTGCCTGCCTGACGCATCACCCAGACCGGAGGCCGAGACGTGCTCTGACATCTCGCAGCCGACAGAAGTAGCGTGTTGCGCATCTCGGGAAAGTGGCTTGCCGGATCAGCTGGGAACGCATAGTCTCCGCACAGTTCCGCCATCCTAGATCGCATGTATACGTTGGAGCCGGCTGAGCTGAGCCAGGAGGGAAGCGTGACACATGCAGAGCTATTCACCTGAAAAAGAATCATCTGGACTCGCTCCAACAGAAGCCGTCGCAATCTGGCACTAGGCGTCCATTGCGTCGCCCGTCATGGAGATAGAGGCGCTCGAGAAGCTCTCGTTGGTGAACTCGATCACACAGGAATTGGTCAACCACACGGGCATGAACGACAAGGTCCTCGCCGAATTCCTGATCGACTTGCACGAACAGTCGTCCTCTCTCGATGCATTCAGACAGGCACTCGTCGACAATGGAGCAGAGGGACTGCCAGACTCTTTTGTCACATCCATGGATAGGCTCGTGCTTCGCATGCACCCGAAGCACAAGAAGCCTCGCGCTGTGCAAGACACGAACGGTCACTCAAAGTCGATTGAAACAGTTGATGCAGTAGCAAGCACGGGCGATCCTGCGCAAGATGCAGAGCGAGAGAGGAAGAAGAGACTGTTTCCCGGTCTCGCTATGCCGGACACGGAGTGGCAGCCCAGCTTTGAGCCAGACATGGCGACAGACAAAGCCAGCAAGTCCAAAACAGCCGACTTGTTGGGCGTCGACGATCTGATGAGTCAGCTCGAATCCGAAGCCAAGAAGCGCAGGACGTTGCCCGCAATAGAGGAAGATGAGACATCCAACAAACGCATGAGAAGAGACTCTCGTTCGCCCCCGATGCCTGATCGTTCACGACGGCGGAGCCCAGATTATACGTCCTCACGCAACGGTGACGAACGAGGTCGTTCGAGGGAAGATCGCAGGCCGATACTACCCAGTCGTGATGCAATGGACGACAAGCCGACCTTGTACAAGGTTTATCCAGGCAAAGTCACAGGCCTCAAGAACTTTGGCGCATTCGTCAGCCTGAGTAACCTACGCGGTCGATTCGAAGGTACGGTTTCCATGGGAATGATCGGGCTAGCCGGCTGATGTCCCCTGCAGGACTTGTCCACGTGGGCTCGATCGGTGTAGGCAGAATCAACGACCCGGCAGATGTGCTCTCTCGCGGGCAATCCGTATACGTCAAAGTCATGTCGATTGCGGGCAACAGGATAGGACTCAGCATGCGCGATGCCGACCAGCAGTCTGGCTCTGATCTCACTCCCCACCTGAGGATAAAGAGCGAAGCCGAGCTAGCAGAAGAGGAAGCTAGCAAATACGCCACTGGCGCCAACGGCGTGCTAGGCTCTCGGGGAGGGCAGAGTAAGCCACCTATGCAGTTTGACGATAACGTACGCTCTTCAGCAAGGAGAATGACCAGTCCGGAGCGGTGGGAGATCAAGCAATTGATCGCCTCGGGTCATGCAAAACGGAGCGATTACCCGAACCTCGACGATGACTTTGCGACCCCCTCTTCGAAGCCTGGGGAAGCAGATGCAGATGAAGAGGTCGAGGTCGAGGTGCGAGAGGAAGAAGCGCCATTCCTGGCCGGCCAGACCAAACGTGTTCTCGATCTCTCGCCGGTCAAGATCGTCAAAGCGCCCGATGGTACCCTCAACCGAGCAGCTCTGTCTGGTGCATCTCTCGCAAAGGAGCGCAAGGAGCTCAAGCAGCAAGAAGCCAACGACGTCGATGCTGAGACGACCAATATCAACCAGGCTTGGCTTGACCCGGCTGCAAATCCTGCAGATCGTACTTTTGCACAGGACATGCGAGGCAATGCGTTGGGACGCAAGGAGCAGCAACAGCCAGCTTGGCGAGCGGCGACAAAATCTCTTGCGTTTGGTAAGATGACGACAATGTCGATGCAACAGCAGCGCGAATCTTTGCCGATCTACAAGTTCAAGGATAAGCTCATAGAAGCCATCACGGAAAATCAGGTCCTCGTCGTCGTCGGCGACACCGGGTCCGGCAAGACGACTCAGATGACACAGTACCTGGCAGAGGCTGGCTTTGCGGATCGCGGCAAGATTGGCTGCACACAGCCTCGACGAGTTGCCGCCGTGTCTGTTGCGAAGCGAGTGGCCGAAGAAGTCGGCTGTCGAGTCGGTCAGGAAGTAGGCTATACAATTCGTTTCGAAGACTGCACTTCGCCAGAAACGCGAATAAAGTACATGACAGATGGTATGCTCCAGCGAGAAGCGCTCATCGATCCAGATATGAGCAACTACTCGGTCATCATGCTCGACGAAGCCCACGAGCGTACCATCGCTACCGATGTGCTGTTCGGTCTGTTGAAGAAGACGCTCAAGAGGCGGAAAGATCTCAAGCTCATTGTCACCTCTGCCACGCTCGATGCTGAGAAGTTCGCGCGGTACTTCTACAACTGCGACATTTTCACCATTCCGGGTCGGACGTTCCCAGTCGAAGTGCTGTACACCAAAGAAGCAGAATCAGACTACCTCGACGCGTCACTCATCACTGTCATGCAGATCCACCTTTCCGAGCCGCCTGGAGATATATTGCTGTTCCTGACCGGCCAGGAAGAGATCGACACGAGCTGCGAGATCTTATTCGAGCGCATGCGCGCTCTCGGCCCTCAAGTGCCAGAGTTGATCATCTTGCCCATCTACTCTGCACTGCCATCCGAGATGCAATCACGCATTTTCGATCCGGCTCCGCCAGGCGCTCGCAAAGTCGTCATCGCGACCAATATTGCAGAGACCTCCATCACCATCGATGGCATCTACTACGTTGTCGATCCCGGCATGGCGAAGCAGAATGCATACGATCCCCGGCTGGGCATGGACTCGCTCGTCGTCACGCCTATCTCGCAAGCCCAAGCCCGACAAAGAACCGGTCGTGCTGGGCGGACAGGGCCTGGCAAATGTTATCGACTGTATACAGAGGCAGCGTATCGCAACGAGATGCTGCCAAATCCTGTACCCGAGATACAGCGTCAGAATCTCGATCATACCATCCTGATGCTCAAAGCGATGGGTGTCAATGATCTGATCAATTTTGATTTTATGGATCCACCACCTCAGCAGACACTCGTGACGGCACTCGAACAGCTCTACGCCCTGTCAGCCCTCGATGACGAGGGTCTACTGACTCGTCTGGGCCGCAAGATGGCCGACTTTCCTATGACGCCGCCGCTCGCCCGTATGCTCATCGAATCTGTCGATTTGGGCTGCTCGGAGGAAGCGTTGACGATCGTGGCAATGCTGTCGATCCCGAGTCCGTTCTACCGACCAAAGGACAAGCAAGCGCAAGCAGACGCGAAGAAGGCCAAGTTCCATCAGCCCGAAGGCGATCATCTGACTTTGCTCATGGTCTACAATGGATGGAAAGCGAGCAAATTCTCTGCTCCGTGGTGTAGCGATAACTTTGTCCAGGCTCGATCGCTGAAGAAGGCACAAGATGTGCGAAAACAGCTCGTAGGCATCATGGATCGATACAAGTACGATCTCGTGTCTGCCGGCAGACAGTTTCACCGGGTTCAACGGGCTATCTGTGCTGGCTTCTTCCGCAATGCTGCTAAGAAGGATCCTCAAGAGGGCTACAAGACGCTCGTCGAGGGAACGCCAGTCTTCTTGCACCCCAGCTCGTCGCTGTTCAACCGAGCGCCAGAATGGGCGGTCTATCACGAGCTCGTCTTGGTATGTCATCGCGCGCTCACCTTCATGCTCTCAGCTGACTTGCGCTGCAGACCTCGAAAGAGTACATGCGCGAAGTGACTGCGATCGATCCAAAGTGGCTCGTCAACGCTGCGCCCAACTTCTTCAGAGTGGCAGATGCCAACAAGCTCTCGAAGCGAAAGCGAGCAGAAAAGTACGTTCCTCTGCCCTCGCTCATGTCCACGCTGACGGGGAGGCATATTGCAGAGTCGCGCCGTTGTTCGATCGATTCGCAAAGGAGCAAGACGACTGGCGTATCTCAAAAGTCAAGCGAGCCGTCCGTACGAGTCAGTCGTTTGGCTAGTTGCAGTTGTAGTACACTATTCCAGAGTGGTGTCCCTGTCCTGTCCATCCCTCGTCCTCATCATCACGCTAGCGGACTGATCAGCCTGTCACGATGTTGTATCAGCAGTGAGCTATGCTGGCGGAGGTCCGTACGTACTTGATGAAGCTCGTGTTCGGCGCCGATCGGAGGCCGACAAAGACGACAAGAGGCACCCAGCCCCAATGCTGCAAGACAGAAAGAATGCAATCAGCCTATGACATGGCTGAGTAGCATGCCGTCCTCACAATGATGGTCTGTGCTAGCTGTTGTGCGCTCGTTATGCGCTCCTTGGTGACATCAGACAGCGCCATGATGTCCTGGTAAGAACTGGGAGTGGCGTCCTTGCTGTCGCGCTCTTGCGATTGCTCGCAGGCGCGTGGCCAGTACGGTGACAAGGCGCCAGGGTTCACTGCAGATGGAGAGATGAGCAGGCCAAGCTCGCGAGGATCATCCGTGAGACCCAAGTCGTCAGCTTCCAACGGTGCGACCGCGCCTATCCCCTTCACACCGAGGCACAAGAGCCGACACGCATCGTCTGATACTCAAGCGGCGCGCGAGCAACTCGAGGCAGGGCAGGTCGCTTCCAGCACAGAGACGTGCGCTGAGAAGCCCACATGTCTGCAGATCAAGCAGGCCTTGGCAAGTGCACGCAAGTATACTCGCTCGGCCGAAGCAGAGGATGATGACGACGAGGATTTCTATGACGATCAGCTCAAGCCCGTTCGTCGTACGCCAGTCTCGCTCATGCACGGGTGAGCGCTCACGGATGTATTACTCTCGACAGTCGTGCCCTTTGGCACTTACCTCGCCAATTCGAGGGCATTGGTCGAAGCGCCTCTGAACACGCGCGTACCTCAGGCCGTACCGCGCTGTCTGCGTCCAAAGCAACACGCCCTGAGCAACGGCGACGCTCGCCATGGTCTAGCACCGCCTGCCGTCATAAGCGCGACTGCTGCCATCGCCACACCTGCCGTTGACCTTACTCGAGTAGATGTCAAGACACAAGAAGCGCTACTCGTCGAAGACTTGCTCTTCATCCTTGTCGTCCGTCATTGTGCACGCATACAAGCTATCACTGATGATCTGCGACGCAGGGTATCGAGGGCGAGATCATCACATATTCCAAGGAATATGCCTCTGATGAAGGCTACGATCCCGAGCGAGAAACGATTGCCTTGCATGAGACGCTTAGTCAGTCTTGCCTTAGCAACGTCTTCTTGGCTGAAGGAGCTGTAGACCATTCACTGGCGATGCTCGTGAGACGTGTGTTACCACTCGCTGGGTACTATACAGCCATCGAAGCGTTTGTACAGTCCTTCAGCCGGGCCGAACATGGCGCAGTCAGCCATGCGCTATGTGCAGGCATACGAGACGTCTTGCAGGCAAGTCCAGCAGCAAGCTGGTTCATTGGGTGGCTGATAGGACGCTTACAGGACTATACGAGCGTCATCAGCGCACTTGAAGATCGCTATCAACACGATCCCAACTTCACTCTACAACGACTGCTCTTCTACGTTCGCCCGATGCAGCACAAGCTCGGCCTGATCCAATTTCTGATTGACGAGCTCAGAACGGAGCCACAGAACACCGACGACGATGTCATAGACGAGGACGATCTGACTGTCCTCACACCGCGACTCAAGTGGCAATCAGCTGGACCGGTGCGCGGGGGCGAAGTGATCGCAGTCATCGAAGAATTCATTGCGCGCTACTCCGGGTCAGTCGCATTCAGTCAGTATACGGCCAAGCTGATATTGTCACGTAGTGATCCTGAGGCACAAGACCTGTACACTTCCCTCCTTCGCAAGTCATCCAGACCTTACGCCGCACTCTTACTTGCCTGGATCACGAGCGGCGAGCTGCTTGATGCATACGACGAGTTCATGATCAGGGACAACAAGCTCATTGACGTTTCAGCCTTTGACACAGAGCTCAGCCACGATGCCTGGACGCTCAAGTATACCCTCAAAGACACATCGCTGATCGCTGCGCCAACGTCGGAGGCGATGACTGGCGTTCCTGCGAGTCGACGTAACATCAGATGTGCTGGCAGAGGCGGGGGAGGCATTATCCCTGCGTGCCTGCAGAGCAGAAAGGACAAGATCTTGCAAACGGGCAAATATATCAATGTGTTACGCCGCTGCGGCAAAGCTGCCTCTGTAGGACCGCTGCAGGCTGTGCAGGACGGGACGAATCTGCTCATCACTGACAGAGGGTGCGTCGCCCGTCATGAGCGTGCCAGAAGGCTGACATCGGTACAGCTATCTCGCTATGATCGATGCGGCGTGTCTAAGGGCGAATGAGGAGCTACTACGGGTGCTGATGACGGACTACGACCTTCCTCTGCATCTCCGCGTACTCAAACAGAACTTCCTAATCGATCGAGGCGATGCCTTTACTCACTTCCTCGACATTGCGCAGACGGAATTGGATAAGCGCGCGACGAGGGTCGACTTGCCGCGCCTGCAATCGCTATACGAGATTGCCATACGCACATCATTATATGTCGTCGCCAACGAGCAACACAAGGACGAGGTACTTCTGCAGCTCGAGTCCGAGACCATGATCGAGCGACAATGTCGCGTGCTCGACACGTCTGAACCCGCGCCAGATTTAAATGCGGAATCATCTGCTGCCCGACCGAAAACCTATAAGGGCTTCGAAGTCCTGTCGATGAATTACAAGGTCGCCTTTCCACTCTCGATAGTGCTGTCGCGATCATCTTTGCTGAAATATCAGCTGATCTTCCGGCATCTGCTCTCGCTGAAGCATATGGAGCGTTCTCTCAATGACCTCTGGACGCGGCATAGCAAGTCAAAAGTCTGGCAAGTCCGATCCAAGCATCTCGCACTCGAAGCCGCGCGCAATCGCATCTTTGCACTTCGCGCTCAGATGTCAATTTTCATCCAACAGCTTCACAGCTTTGCAGTACACGAAGTTCTCGGACCGGGCACTGCGGAATTGCAGAAGCAGCTTCATGCGGCAACCGCTGTAGAGGACTTGCTGCAGACGCATACGCGCTTTCTCGAATCGTCCATCAAGACACTGACGCTGACTCATCCTCGGGTGCTCAAGGTGTGTGCTTTGACCCAATGCTTCTCGTTTTGCGGCTCAGATGCACGGAACAGACTGCATCGAGACTCATGCAGATCATTGAGCGCTTCTGTCAAGGCCACCCGAACATTGAAGAGCAGCTTGACTTTTGTCAAACGCAGGCATCAAAGCCGAACATCGACGTAAACATGATCCCAATTACCAAATTCGATGAATATGCTAGCGCATTTGAGCAAAACTGGCAAGCCAGTCAAAGGTGCGTCGCCTCATCTGAAGTCACTGCGTTTCCAGCCTGATCTTCTCCAGCAGAACATATCGAGATAATGTTGCTTACATCGCTTCATCGGAGACAGTATCACTGTTGCCACTCGCTCTGCGGCTGTCCAGCATCACGCCCGAATGAGCGATCTGCCATGTTGTGCCAATGGGTGTATGCTATGTATTACGACATGTCGAAGGCCATACACAAAGTCTGCGACGGACATTAGGACTGATGAATATCTTCAAGATCACGCGAGACCTGCTTTTCAACGTGCCGTAGAGTTGGGCATACCGGAGAAGAGCTCCTTGAGGCATAGCGACAGGGTCTGAGCCTCTCCTACAGTCGCACAGTGATCTAGCTCGGTCAAGGTGATCCTGTAGCCAAGCATGGGAAGGCAATGCACGAAGCCATGACAAAGGTTCATAAAGGTGCAGGATTGCCAATCTTTTGCTGCCGTTGCGTGCCGATGGTGACCGATATTGGCAAATTGCCAGCGAGCAAAGCCGTCGTGCGAGAATTTGACATCTAGAGAGGGCGCGAAAAGCGTCAGTGCATTTGAGGCTTTCATGCTAGTATCGAAACTCACAAGCGATCGCCGTCAGAAGCATGAGCTTGTTTGAAGGGCCGGCACCATCGACTGTCATAGAGTCAGCTTGCGTGCCGGCAGAATGGCTACCATACTAGCTAGCGAGTCGCCATAGCCCATACGATGGAATAGGGCAGAGAATGAGGCCTTCTTGAGAATGCTGCGCTGGACATACAGAGCGCCCAAAGCGGCTATTTCTCGCGTGACCCAAGGCGTCATGCTCAGTGTTTCATTGATGGTCTTGCCGACAGGAATGGCCATGTTTCTGGCGAGACCCGTCAGGCAATCGAGGCCGGCTGTCGTTTCCGAGACATCGACAAAGGGATAATGCTTTGGAAAGCTCTCTACTATCAGATTTTCCCACTGAATGCTCGAAGTTGCCTCAGGAGTCTCGCGATACGCCCCCATACGATCAGGCGACGGAGGCGACGGTCGGTACGTCATGTCGTATAGTGCCTTCCTGAGGGCTGCTTCGTGTGCTCGCATAGTCGCCAAGCTAAGAAATGCAGGGCGGAAGAACCCGAAGGCTTTCTTGCTTGCCAATGCTGGCCAATGGAAGGCAAAGCAGACAAGGAATATGTACAGCACGTCGAACAGTGTCGAGACCGTGAAGAAGCTGCGCCAACCTCGACGCGTAGCACAAGCACTGGGAGCGCGGACATGATGGCTCCAGTCATGTTGACACTGATCCATCTGTGGGATCGGCATCGAGCGTCGATCGAGCCACCTGGATAGCATTCATCAAAGTATTCAAGCTAACGCGCTTCTCTCGCTTTCTGGCGGGGCCGAGCGGTGGGTCATCTGCTGTCAGATCGATTACTTCTGCAGGGCGCTTCGTGGTTTGCGGCCGTCGGTGGGCTGTCGTTGCAGTGATCAGCTTTCTGCATTCTTGACGCGTTTCGCTGATGCGCAGATCCAAGATAGTGTTGACGTGCGGATTGAGTCCGGTCATCTTATTCTGGGAGATCCGCATCCTGTTCAGCTGGTTTCTTGCAAAACGCCAGAAGTGTTGCAGCCAATCAAGCGCAAGCACAGCGCTGCTTGTTTGAAGATGAGCTGGCTGCGACAGTGCTTCGGCAATTCGATCAGATGCTTGAATACATTCGTCTTGATCCTCGTAGCGCTCGCTGCGTGCATACGTGGCCAAACACATGAGCGAATCGTCGGGCTCCAGTCTGTGAAATCGGACGATGCCTGTGTACCGGTGCTCGCCTGCGCAAACGAGGAAAGCACCCAATATTGCGTCAAGTAGCGCCAGGAATCGCTGAACAACAGACAGTATGACACCTGTGCGCAGCCATCAGCACCATCAGAGCAAGAATGTAATGCCGTACCAATAGAGCAATCCAAGTGAGCATTCAGCACACTCGGCATCAGCAAGTAGCAGGCATTTAGTGAAGGCGCGGCGTAGGTAAGCGCGGGCACGGAGTCTTCGTTTGATTGCAGGCGATGAGGTAGCGCCTTGACGAGCGCGGCAAAGTTGCCGTCGTTCGTCGATGATAGGCATAGCTGCAGATCGAGTAGTGGTACGAAGGTGTGCAAAGCCTTATGCACGCCGATGTCTGGCTGATCTGTCCATGTGCTGACAATGACAGCGGGACTGAACTGGCAATAGCCGATTAGGCTGTCTATGATCCGGGCACAAAGCTCGGCAGAGTCGCTGTCGACTACCAGCAACACGAGAGGCTGATCATCAAGCTTTAAGGCGTCTTCTGAGTCGACCAAGCTTATTCTGAGATCCAAAGCATCCTCCTCGATGCAGATCACGTCGCATTCGGGCGCCATGCCGAGCTTGCACCGCCAGAAAGTGGCAGAACTCGTCAACAGAGAATCAACGACAAAGGCAATTTGCAGATGCTTGGACGAGTATGTCTGTAGATGCAGGGCCCATGCTATCAAGGGGGCCAAGAAGGTGCCACGCTGCCAAAAGAGGGACAGCGCATTCTCTTCCTCGCCGAACAATGGCTTGTCATTTATTTCTAATCGGGATGACCGCAATCGAGCGTCTGCAGAGTTCATATTCCGGACCGGCGTATTGACCGGCAAATCTCGCGATACGTCGGAAAAGTGCTGAGCTACTTGTCTGGCTTTCTGGCGCGCTTCTAGTGCCCGTTTCACCGAGGCGCGCCAGATAGACCAGTGCGCTCTTCTCATGCGCCTTGCTCCTGCAATAGACAGCACTTGGCAGCAAGCGTGTCGGTGTGCATAGTCGCCGAGTATCTCTTCAACGACGTCTTCGCTGATCTGCTCGATAAGTTGTGCTCGACTCAGTGCGATCTGCTCCCGCCGGGCTGCTCGTAGATCTATAACTGCTTGCGTGACGATATGATGGATACCAGAATGGATTGTACGCTGTAGCATGAGATCCGCGAGCTCTTCAATGATCTGATCTTGTACAGATTGAGCCTCGCTGTCTTTGGAAACGACAGCCCTGTGCGGACTGACGGTTGGCGATTTTCTGCTGAGGGGCGCTCGGCTTGCTAAAGCTGTCTGCGGCTCCAACAACTGCCGCTGCGGAGTGCGGAAGGCGATAGGCGAGCTCTGACTTGTATCTGGTGCGTGTAGCGGTACCGCATCTCGCATGACAACCTGCACGGGCGGACTAGCGCTCTTCCGCTGTTTCTGGATCAGGGACGGGGCTGCAGACTTGTGTATCGGCGGGGTCTTGCTCTTTGCCCTGACAAGCGGCGTACGGGGCGGAGTGATTTTGGCTGCAGGCCGAGGGACGAAGATGGGAGCGGCTGCACGCAAAGGCGATGGCTTGCTTGGAGGCGGCGGACTTGAATGCATCATGATTGCGCTTGCGCTTAGGATCTGCTCAAAGGTTGTTAAGCCCTGCTTGATACCCACGATCCGCTCAGAGCGTGTCATCGGTATTAGAGCCGGGAATTCTGCGGCGCCATCAATACTGGCGATATGCATGTGCTTAGTGACATACCAGTAAAGGAAGATGAACGATTGAGCTCGACTGCGTCGTCTATGACACCGAGACCGAAAGCAACGCAAAAGTCAGCGCACTCTTCAGTCGAGTCAAAGCCCAGCATTCTCGTCAGAACAGCAAGCGGATACGGCGGTAGATTGCTCAGATTTGAGCGCATCATCGCTTTAAGAGCGCCCCGTCTGATATCGCTGAAATGCGATTCGCACAAGCAGGCGAGGAGGAAAGTCGTGCTTTCGGCTTGCAGTAACTTGAAAAAGCGCGTAAAATGGTTGAGACAGGCTTCGCTGTTTGCTGCACGGCGCCCACGACCATCGTTATTGCGCTGGGCTAGCGAGTGCAGCCTCAGCGCGGTCTGCATCGATTGACTATCGAAAAGGCGAGCTGGTAGCGCTTCGGTTTGTCTGATGACGTCTGAATCGCGCAGATGTACTATGAGCGAGTATGACCTGAACTCGGCTTCGTTCGGACAGTCCATTCGCTCGAACAGTGCATCTTCGTAGAACTCGTTGAGCGATTGTAGAACTGGAATACTATTGAGCTACTTCACAAGTCTGCAAATGCTGGGCCAAACCTTTGCGGAGTTGCTCGAGTTCTTGACTTTCGCTGAAAGACTCTCTATCACGCAAGACGTGCAGACAGAGGATATGATATCGAGCTATCCGTTCGTGACATTCAATAGCGATGGGGCCTCGCTCGTGTTGCATCGTGAAGTCTTGTCGGATCGAGCGCGTTCGATCTCTGATGAAGGGATGGGTCTCCGATAAGCCAGGATCGCTTGCTAGAACTGTCTCGAATAGATAGTCGAGCGTGAGCTATCCGCCGTTGACTTGTCAGTCAAGGCTGTGACTCCTTCGGACGAAAGCTGCGAACCTTGAGGACTTCTGGCGGGCGCACATCAGACGGCAAGGGCTGTTCGTTGCCTGCCGCAGGTCGATGGAAAGCCTTGACTGCTCTACTGGCGTCTATGCGGTTCGTTCCCGGCGTCTGCCGGAGCTGCTTGAACATGCTCATAATGTCAGGAGACGTGACTCACGAGTTCGAGCTTGTCGACATTCTTCTGATATTCCCGCTCTTCCCGCTCAAAGGCAGGACACATGTCCATGCAAGTTCCGACAAAGGTGATGGCTTCATCGAGGGTATGTCGCTTGTCAGGATCGGGTATGAGGCCGCTACGTATGGCCTGCTTGCGTTCTTCCTCGCGTTCTGGCTTGAGCTGCCCGCCCAAATGATTCAGATGTCTGTGGATTCACAGGGGCGGATACGGACTTGTACATAGCGATTCTGTTCTGTCGTAGCCTCGAAGCGGTCTCTGCGATCCGAGCCGCTCTGAGCGCTTTCTGACTCGCTGCCCGTCGTGTCCTCATCCTGACCGGCATCTTCAGCGTATGTCGAAGCCGGTCGAGCCCACGTCTTCGAGGAGCCTGCTCTGATCTTGCCTCTGCCCCTTACCACCGACGCCTTGCCCGAGCCGACGGCGCCGTCCGCTACTCGTCGTGCGTTACGGTCAAGCACGGTTTCCAGCATCGCACGAGGAAGTCTGGTGCCCCTTCCTCGTGCTGAGCCTGCAGAAGCGGGCGAGGCAGTCTTTGAGCCCCTCATGATGGGTGCAGAGCGCTCGGGGCCAGCCTCAGAGCGAGAGAAGGAAGTCAGTGGACAGCTGGAGACCGAACGCGTTCAACGCTTGCTGCTGATCTGCTGCAGCTCTCATCCCTGTCGCCGCCGCGATGGCCCAAACGTCACTCCTCTCGAGCACGGGTCAGCCGAATGGAGTTCATGTTGACATACATCGACTGACAGCGAGCAAGCAGCTCGAGATCTGCTGACATCACTCGCCTTTGCGCCCACATCATCGCCCAACTTGCTCGCTACTTCCTCAATAGACGGCCAAGTCAGGGTTCACGCGCGAGGGTCAGACACGGGCGCATGGACAGAGATCTGCGTCTTCACCGCTCATGAAGGTGGTCCGGTGCTCAAGGTCGTCTGGGCGCCCATGGAATGGGGAGCCGTTCTTGCGACGGCGGGCTGCGAGGGTGCAGTGAGGATATGGGAGGAGACTGAAGGCCCGTCGGATGCTCACTATTGATAGGAACAATGAGCTCACTGGTCTCGCGTCAGCAGACTCGGCGATGGGCATCTTGCCTTCAGGACAGAAACGATACGCGCAAAGAGCCGTTCTGCTCGACGCGAGAGGAACGATACGTGACATTGGCTTTGCGCCCGCCGATCTAGGGTTGCGGATTGCACGTATTCCTCGCATTTCAGCGCGTCCTCGCTGAGGAATGTATCGTGGGCGCAGGCTGCAATCGCATCTGATAGCCACTTACGGCTGTACGACTGTCCCAGTCCATCATCCAATAACGGCAGCGGTCTGTCGACTTGGTCACTATTAGAAGACATAGATGTCAACACTATTCCTCTCGTAGCGGGTGCTTCGTCGTCAGCTCGTACACCGTCGGGCGTCATAAGGGGCTTTGATATGCCTGCTTCGAGCGCCGCATCTCTCGCTTCGGGCTCAGCTCGATCGGAGGATCCCTCTCAACTAGAAGCAGATGGTGGCTGGGCACTCTGCTGGTGCTCCGATACTTTCAATGGCCAGCTATTGGCAGTCAGTGCAGGTACCTCCTCTGCGGTCAGAGTCAGTCTGTCCCTACCATGTTCAACTCCTCCGGCTGAAATGGCGTTCTTGACAGATCTTGCAGATGAATCCGCCGAATCATTGGCACCAGGTCCTTGTGCTCCAAGCTGTGCCGCACAACGTCAAGGAGAAGAAGCCGAGCAGTAGTCCTGCGCCGGTCTGCTCAGTTGCTTGGGCACCCTCCTCTGGCCGGTCATACCATCTCGTCGCGACAGGCTCGCGTGATGGCAAGGTGCACGTCTGGAAGCTAAGGCCGCCTGCACCCGAATCATCAGATGTCATGTCAGAGGGCGAATGGACATCCGAGTTGGCAGCTGAAATCGACGATCACGTCTCTGGCGGAGGAATATCCAAGGTCGAATGGAATATCACCGGCACCGTTCTCAGTACCGCGGGAGACGATGGCAAGGCACGACTGTGGAAGGCTGCATTCTCTGGCAACGAATGGAAGTGCGTTTCGACCATCTCTTGCGAAGATGCAGACGAGGAAGAAGAGGACGATGACTCCGAGTGAGAGATAAGGAGATGTTGTGAATCTAGCGTGTACATGCTTCTCGAACAACAGCTGTCGAGACTACACAGTGCAGCGTGGCGTGGGGCGTGAGCATCCAATTAGTGATCTCAGACTGCATCTCTTGTCAATGACGAGCACATCAGCGATAGCACCAGACTTACAAACGCCGGGAATAAATTTAGCAGGCACGATGCGACAGTACTCTTCCCAGTCTGCACCATATTTGCGGTGACATCGCTCAAAGTCTCGCGAGACGCGATGCGTGAGCACAGCCAGGAAGAAGACTGGATAGAAGTAAGGCAGAGGACTGCCGAAGCCTGCGCACACTGCCCATGTGAATGACTTTGACGCGACATCAGCACAGTCGGGCAGAACAGATGAATCGCCGCACCTGGACGAGATCTGCAGTGTAGTTCTGCACGCGGTCGTCAATGACAGCTCGAGTCGTCACGCGAGTCACTTACAGGTTTGCGTGCATAAGCCCACCAGCCGTCTATGAGCAGTTTGCTGCCATAGGCAGTCTGGATGTATTTGGGATCTTTGAGTGTACCCCATGGCAGCTGGGGAAATGTGTTTCTGGGTCGGTAGGTGCCATCTTGCTGCATCTTGAAGCGTGACTTTTGCGACATGGAGGTGTCGAATACATAATATGCTGCCAGTATCGTGGTATAGAGTAGGATGTTGCCCCATAGCGGGAATGTGTACTTTGAAGGGTGATTAGATGCCATATAGAGGATCGAATTTGCATAGGTGAATGGCACGCCAGCGAGGTTCCAGAAGGATAGCATGAAGCCAAACTTTTCGTAGGCCATATCCCAGGTCTGAGGAATGCATTCTTCGCCTTTTGCGCATCTGTATGAGCGTACGCCCGCCGGTAAGCCGTGTCAATATCAAGCCAGAGCAGCCTACGCGTTGGTGTAGAGTCCGACGGCAAGGACCATGAAGGCCTGGTTGGGCGTCACATAGCCCAGGGTATCATACTGCTTCGCTACACCAGCGAGCGCAATGATGGCGAGCAAGATCCAGGGTATCCTGACCTCTGCCCACATCTTAATGTCTATACCTGCTAATCTAGGATTGAGAGATGCGCCCATGAAAAAGTCGTAAATGGTGTTGCCAGACATGCGAATGGCTGTGCCTTTGCTAATGGTATAGAGATAGACCCATAAGGCGAGCGCATAGCCCGAGATGATGGCGACTGTCATGATCTCGCCAAAGTGGTCGATGATCTGACTCAATCTGAAGAGGCCGGAGAAGTGGAGGCCAGCAGCGCCAATGAGGGTCAGATACCAGCATCCGAGTGCGTTGCAATTGTAGTTGAGCTTTTGGAAATTGAGCGACGGGACCGGTAAGCCCTCTTGCTGATAGCCCGGCACGACGAGAGCGAGCACGATTTGTGAGACGACGAGTCCGCCATAAATCTGCAGACCTTTGAAAGTAGGAGCTGCGTGCTGCAAACCAACTTTGTGAGCTCCTGCAACACGCATTGAGGAAATAGCTTGCTGTCCGGACGAGGAATGCCATGGTGCGCGCAAAAGAGGCGACGCTCTTCAGATCAAATGCAGCCGGCATGACGATCTTGCCCTGGTAAAAAACGAGAGAGATCCACATGTAGTACATGAGCAAAGGGAAGCCGATCATCATCGCCAGTGTGCCTGCCGGTCCCCCAAACTCGTACGAGTGGTGAGTCTCAAAATCGAGGATCTTTTGCTCGTCGCTGATCGTCATCTTCTTGCCTTTGGCCGTGATTTTGCTGGGAGAAGCTTTGCGTGAAGTCGGTTTGGCGTGTGCATGGCCATTGCCGCCACCATTGATGACTTTATCGGCGTCTTCAATCAGTCCGACAGCTGCCGTCTTTGCTTGTTCAGCGGCGCTTGACAACGTGTCCGTTGTTTTGGCATCCAAGGCCAGATTGGTGCGACTCTTGCGCTCCCTGAGCTCGTATGGCATCCCTCTACTTGCGATAAATCACGAAAAGAGCTCCGTTCCGGGCGTGTTGTTGTTCGCTGATCCGATGACGACGATGCCGCGCGACGCGATCTCTCCGGACGATCTTGCAAAAAGCCGGTTGGTCGAGTGCAGAGCGTGCAAATAGCGCTGAATTTGTAGCAACAACAGACGTCTAGAGATATTATTGCATGATCTGCTTCTGGTGTGCGACGATACCCAGCAGCACTGCCAGCCGCCAGTCAGCACGTCTTTCGGACGGATTACAGAACTACTCACGTTCGAGATTGTAGTATTGTGCGACCAGCTCGAAGCTGTGCAGGCGGGTGAGAATGCTTTTACGCGCCTCTTCGATCGAGAACGAGCCCGAGCATTCGCAGTCTTTGCTCAGGTCTCGCACTTTGATGGTGTTGCAGCGTGCGCACTTGAGATCGCGAAGCTGATATTCGGCCACTGCTCGTAAGAGTGTATCGATTAGGCTGTTCTCGATTGCGCCCCGGTCTTGAGGATGGCCGCATCGAGGACATTGCCAAGCAAGCTGATCGCTCGTCGCGTTAGCCGATGCCAGCAAAGTCGGATCCCGACATCTACTCGCATATAAGCAATGTCAAAGCGCATAGAATGAGACGTACAGGTCCATCGTACGTGCATTAGCGCAATGCAAACAGACTGCCATCTGCACCTTGATGCTGATGCAAGGATTACGGAACGCGGCTTCTGCTGAGAATTCTCTGACACCAATCTGTTGAAGCAGCATGCGCTTGAGACTTTGCGCCTCGACGGCATTCGTCTTGTGCAGCGATACGATAGCGCAGACGGACGCAATCCAGGCCAGCAGGGGCTTTCGCTGCTGAAGGTGGCTACCCGGCAATCTCGGAAATTCCCAAAGCTGTCTGGCTTCCGGCACCGCTGTGTCGCGCGTATGCTGACGATTGAGATCGCTCAAGGTCTTCAGCATACGTCGGGTGAAGCTTTCCGAGATATATTTGGCAGTCAGTGAAGCCTCTTCAAGCTTGCCGGCATTGGGGACTGTCTCTGCTGCATTTTGGATCATTCGCAGAGGCGTTCGCAAGTCGCGGGTGCATTGTCGCTTGATGGAATAGATGTTGTGGGCGTACGTAGCAATAGCGGTCGAGAAATGCGGTTGCAGCACAGGCGGCAGGAATGAGCATATGTTCCAGCCCATGACTACCGTGGTGTCCTTCTCGGTCATCTCGACATTGGGATCCTTGCAGATAACGCCAGCAAAGTTGGCAGCATCGTACCAGATCAGGAGATCGTAGTATGTAGTCGCCTCGAGGTGTATAGACTTGAAGAGATCACGGCCAGAGATTGACGACACGACTGCGCACCAAGTCAACCACCAATATGTCGTAGGAACGCAAATAACCTACTATAGTTGATGTATGCGAGCGCGTTGAACGAATCGGGCTTGGTCGTGACGAGCATAATCCGAGTGAAGTCCGCATAGACTACTTCTGAGCCCAAGCGACGGAGTTCGGCAAGCAATTGAGATAGTACCTTGCACATAACACCATGTAAGAACTTGAGCGTGGCTGGATCAAACATATTCGAGGAAGGTGAGCAGACCCATCGCCAGAAGTGATCCGTCATCATGCCGGATTGATTGTCTTTGCCGCTGGACACAAGCCATTGCCTCACCATGCTGCGCAGAATCGCAAAGGTCTGAGGGGACAGCACAACATCGCCGAGATTGACGGCCTCGTGTGCGCTGCCCTTTGCATACTCGTCAAGGTTGTGAGAAGCTTCGCCGAAGCCCATCGATGTGCCTTCGGCGCCTTCGAGCTCGTAGACAAACGCTGCTTGCATGACTGCATTGACTGCAAGATCGCGCAGATCTAAGTCGACTACCGCATTGGTGTAACATCCCGGCCGTGAGATCTCTGGCTCTGATGTCTCTGATGCAGACACGAATGTGTCCTCATCGCGGCCGCCCAAGTCAGGCTTGGCACGCGGCGACCACCAAAGGAGTAGATCTGCACTTATGAGACGACGCGCATATTCGATGTCAGCAACCATGATGGGGACGTCGCCTTCTAGGTTGCACAGGGGGATATCGAACTCTTCGGCCAAGGCGATCCTGTCCTTGAGCCAATGCGAAACGCGGAGATAGTGTTGCAGCATGCGCTTGCTTGCCGGCTCTTGCCAAGCCAGCGCTGGCAGGACGTTGTCCGCCTTGTTGGCGCGGATCATGACTAATGGAAAATTTGCAGCAGCAGGCAAATGCTCCTCTAGAAATGGCCTGTCCTTGGGTGTGTAGGCGATCAAGACGGTCGGGCCTTCTTTGCGCGCGTGCAGGCCTGTTAATTCGCGGCTGACCGCTCGGAATGCGACATCTTCGCGGTCGTAGACAGACGTATCGAACGTGAGATCTTCCGGATAGTCGAAGGCGCCTCGTGCTGCTTTCTGAGCAGCCTGCGTAAGTCCAGAATAGACCCGCTTGAAATAGTTGGCCTTTGCTTCACTGTAGTATCGCGACAAGTTCGGAATTTGCTTATTTCGGCCTCGATCAACAATGAACAGTCGAGCTTTGCCATCACTGGTAATCAGGCAAATGACATGCCGGGCGTCCGAATGCACGTGATATAAGTATGCGTATTGTAGTGGGCTATCCCTCCCGCCAAGGTAGCGTCGCGAAGACAAATGTGGCGCTCGGTTGAGATTCGCCAGATCAAAGCCCTTGTCTAGCCCTTTGCCAAGCGAAGTTTCGTGGTCGGGCTTACAAGACACGCCAAGCTTGATGAGAGCGCGCGCGACGAGCGGAACCTGCAATTCGTAGACGCCATCAATCTCTGGATTGTTGAGCAGCCGCGCATACGCTGCTTGCTCTGAAGTGAAAGTGCCTTCGTCGACGGTGACCTTGACGAGGTTCTGCCGCCGCTGCGAGCTCGGCAGCCCTTTGACAACATCCGCCACTCTGCAGCTGGCAGGGAAGTACGGCGCAGCTGTGATTAGATTCTTCACATTGAGGTAAAACTCTCGCGAGACTCTGAGCTTGATCGCTTGCAGATTGTTCTTTATCAAAAGCCATATCTTCAACTCGCCTTCACGAGAACTGCCGGACTCCGTAACTTGCAAGATCTCCCAGTCGCTGGTCATAATTGCACCGGCCTGCTGGCGCAACATGTTGCCAAGACGACTGTGTGAAGATGGGCCGCCGGCGCTCGCTGCAGCGGCCATTTGCTGACGCTTGAGCTGCCATCGCGGTTTCATCCGCTTGATCCAAGCAGAATAGTTCGAGCGTGGATCAGGCAGAGGGCCTTCATCAATGACGACAGCAGGCTTTTGCTTGACGAGCTTTGGGCCCGAAAAGCTCTTGACATCGGTGAGCGCCTTGCCTGCAGCTGACGCTTGTATTCTCTGTTTGACGAACATGTCCGTGATTCGATGCTGTTTGTACTTGTCGTCGATCGATGCGACGCGGCGAGCTAGCCAATCTGGATGTCGTATACGAGGGACAGGATTGGGGATCTTTTGCAGAGCTGCCGGAATAGTGACAAGCTTCTGAATGACAGACCCGAGTCGATCGATATAATAATCCCAATCGAGGATGTCACGGAGATCGAAGCTTGTTAGGCTATTGTCTTTGAGCCATTTGCGCAAGAAGTGCTGACGCACGCTAGGCTCGGCTGTGAAGATCGCCACGGGCACTGCTCGCTCGGTAACAGGAGCGCCGTTCGGCTTGGCAGACACGATGAATTTGCAGGCAAGGCCTTTGTCCTTGACCATCTGATCGCCGAGAAATTCCGCCAGACGCTTGGCGGTGCTTATGGAAGTGGACTTTTGACCAGCATACTCTGCAAGCGTCTTTGACATGCTGCGATTCTCTGCGATGAGATCGATGAGCTCGGCATCGCTGAGACTGGCGGCCTTGCTGGTAAGGATGTCGAGGAATTGGTCTGCACTTGTCGCTACTGCTGCGTAGCAATCTTTAAGCGTATCGCCAAGCAAGAAGCGCTCGAAGATTTGTGTTTGAAAGGTCTTGATGAGCTGTAGCTCACCGCGTCGCTTGACTTCGAAGCCTTTGAGCTCGGCGAGACTTCCATCCTCATTGAATACAGCGTAGCGCTTCTTGAGCAATTTGTCTTCCTCTTTCGACGACGGCAGTATCATCGCTCGATACGGCCCATCAAGCTCGAAGAAGATACTGTTTTCTTTTCGGATCTCGTAGACGCCGCGCTCCTTATCGACAAGCTCGTGATACTGATCGTTTGTAAAGCCGTCATGCACACGATGATTGAGCATTGTGCACGGATACGAGATACTAAAGCTCTTGCCGTTCTTGAGTCTAAATTTGAAGTCTTCGGGAAAAGAGCCAGGCAACATGCACCAAATCCCGTCAGTATCGAGTTCGAGAGGTCTCCCGATCTGCTCCACGAGTCTACGTGCCATTTGTATGATGGATGCGCCCGTCAGACACGTAATGCCTGCCATCTCCATCGAATACCACCGAGCACCTTTTCGCATGACGTAGCCATAGAACGAATTGAGGATACACTTGTGCGCGAGCTGCAGTGAGTCGTAAAGCACGATCATCTTCTTTGCTTCGACGACATCGGTGAGTGAGCCGGTCACACTGGCGCCATCGAGATTCTTCTTCCATGTCTTGTGCAAGCCTTTGTAAGTATATCGACGATCTCTGAATTCGCGAACAGTGTCGATATAAAAAGGATTTTCCCGCTGACAGATGATAGCTTCCTTGTTGATGATCTTGGTGTCATGTGTGCGCTTGTATACCTTTCGAGAGTAGTCTCCCAGTCGCTTGTGCAGGAACGAAGTCTGCTCAGTTGGGGCAAGGTCCACGAAACGCCGAGGTGGCTTGCCAGGCCACTTGGGAGGGAAAGATTCTGACTCTAGTGCGTTGCGGACCATCTTGAATTCGTCTAGCTTGGCAGGAAAGAACTCGCCGCGCCAGGCCCAGGTCATCCGTCGATCGCAAGTCTTGCCAGGTCGGTTATAGTCACAGGCTGCACACATCGATTCATCGACGACTGAGTCCGGTTGAAGGCGATTCGATAACATGATGTTTGGATACATGGCCGCCACATCAAGATGGTAGATCAGAGGCTTGTCCTGGCGCATCGGCTTGTCGCGTAACTCCTCGAGCATGCTGAGAATACCTCCTCGCACCTCATCGTAGTTCTCCACGTCTGCAAGGTCGATCTTTCCTTCTTCCTTCAGACTGAACGTCAGGGCTTGATCGAGCTCATCGATTAGCTGCGCAGAGGTGTGAGCAGATTTAAAAGGCAACAGCAGCGATCGCACACACTTTCTGTATCGCGTCTGGTGCTATCCGAAAGTCGACGGGTATATCGTTTCTGAAAACGCCCGCCTCAAGAGCCTCGACATGGCCGCCGACGTAGGTCTCGGACTCGAGAAGATGGCCTTCGTACATGTTCGCCGTCGGTTCCACATGCCTATTAGGCATGATGATCTTGCCCCGATACGCCTCGACCTGTACGCGACTTTAGCAAGACGGTCACAACTGATCGTTTGACTGACCATAAGCAGAGTCTCGCAGAGTGTCCCGGAGCCCTTTCGAAGCACCTCGTCTGGATTGAGCGGGATGATGTTGCAAAGCGAGAAGATGAAGGGATGCACGTATTTCATGTAAAGGTAGTATGTCGCCACGGCATCTGAGACTGAATACTGGGCAAGGATCTGTGGTTTCTCGACAGCGTAGGGCGTCATGAGCTCAGGGTCGAGCTCGATAGGATTGTAGCCTAATTTGGCGACCGTGACGGCTTTGAGACCCTGGGAGCCCTGTGGCAGATACGAGTCACGCTTGACCCATCGAAAACAATCCATATGAATGCAGTTGGCGCTCTTGAATTCGTCTTCTGCGTCAATCTTCCACCCGATCTCTCGGTACATGTCGATGCCTCTGGCTGCGGCGCGATTGCAAACGAATGGCCAGTCGAAACTGTCACCGTTGTACGTAGCAATGACGGTCGGCTTGGCCTCGCGTACATGTTCGAAGAAGCGTGCCAGGAGTGCCGACTCGTCTGCTTCGTTGAAGACCATAAAAGGACCTTCGTACTCCGCTTTTGGGGTATATTCGAAATCGTCAATGTCTTCTGACACAATCTCTCTGTTGGTGATGAGGAAGCCTTGGCCGTCAATCATGTACGAGATCATCATGATCTGATCATGAGCGGCGTCTGGGAATTTGAGTGGACCTTTCGTGGTCTCTATATCGAATGCGAGGACGACCGGATCGGCACGCTCTACGCGTTCGGTGATGCACTCTAGTGTGATATCGCCCTGTTGCGAAGAGACAGTGTACCATAGACCAACGCGGATCTCTGCCATATCGGCCGGCCGTCAGTGAGAAACGCTAGCGCAGTGGTACGTGACATACCTTTGTCGATTGCGACGCGCAAATAGTAGGGTATATCGTATTCTCTGACATCGAGTATCTGCTCGCTGGGATCTGCTGCGCTGCCGAGGGCGCGCGTCGATGCTTTTGCGACAAAGGCTGCACCTTCTTCAATGTCGACGCCGGCAAAATCGTCCACCAACACTAAGTTGGCCAAATTTGCGGTTGAGTCTCCAGCGATGACCTCGGCGTATGCATCGACTGCGGAGAGCTTCGCGGCGTTTTTACTGGCGATGGGCAGCAATTCGCGTCGCACGAGTTGAAGGTCGTTGACATTCCTGAATATAAGCTGTATGAAGGTGCGGCTGTAGCCGAGCAGATGATTGGGCTGCAGCTGACGTCAGCGATTGCATCAATGGAGCGCGCATGGCGCACCAGTTTGAGATCGTCTTTACGCTGACGCTCGACTCTGACGAGCTGGGTCTCGAAGCGTTTGTTGAGCCATTCCTCGACCTGTGTCTCCGTCCCTTTCTGCATGGCAGTGTATCTATCAGTACTGCCTCTGCGCCAAGGAGCTTGGAGCATACTTTGCAGGCGAGAAAGAAGTAGGGCTCATAGACCATTGTCGCTTTGAAGAGCTCTCCGTCGTCCTGGATGAAGTAAAAGTCTACCGCAGCACGCCCGCCTGAATGGAGGTCATCTTTGATGAGTGTCTGTCACCATGTCATGGTCAGATGCCATCGCCGATCACTCAGAGGCAGCTGACAGGGTGCATATTGACGAGCCAGCCGACTTTTGATTTGCCGCCCTCACTGAAGCGGTAGAATCCCAGTCTCTCATCCAGTGAATCGCGCAGCTTGACTTCCTCGAACTTGTCCTCAGACTGTACGCCATCCTCCGTCTGGATCTTGGCCGCCGCATCACCGCTCTTGCCGTTCTTGTTGAAGCTGCCGGCCCGGCCTCCTCTGTCGCCTCTGTAGCTCGCCCGGCCCCTCCAACTTCCTCGGCCACGCGTACTGCCTCCCGCTGCGCCATTCGGATTGCTGTGCTTGGCCATGCGGCTACACTGGACGGAGAAGAGCCCCTACTGAGCTAGGTGGATGCACTTTACGCGCGGCGCGAAGTTCGTCTTGTCGCGACGCGTCTTGCAGCGAACTGCTAGCCGGTCGCCGGTCACGACGAGACATCGGGCGTCACTTGATTGGCTCCAGCTCGCCCGCCGGTCGGAGCGATGGACGGCTTCGCGCAGATCGAGATACCCGACTTGGACGGAGAGGATGCGTTCACGCTGCCGTCAAGCTCGGCACAAGGCTTCGGATCATTTGCTCATCCGGCTCCAGGTGGCTATGGAGCGAGCTCAACGACAGCTGGATCATCCTTTCCTTACTCGGCACAGCATGGCATCCCAAACAATCTCAGCGGCCCGAGCAAGCTGCCACAGACTGCCTTTGCCCAAGACGGTCACGCTAGGACTTTCAGTTCGACAAGCGGCGCATTTCAGTTCAAGACAGACTATGCAACGCCTCAGAGCCTCGCTAGAACTGTCCCCTTGACACCTTCGGCTGCTGGTGGCTCGGTCTGGATGGGCCAGAAACCAGCTTTGATGCATCAGGGCAGTAGCTCGAGTTTAGTCAACGAGTCCGCCATTGCAGCCACGCCATATCCTGCAAGAAAGCAAAGCATGCATCATCGCTCCCGCTCTCAATCGACTGTCCAAAACACGACTCCACCCGTGCCAGTCCCGAACGGCTACCAGCAGAACGCGTCGTCAAGCAATCTTGCATCGCTGCCTATGGCCAATGCGACGACCTCGAGCAGTACAGGCACAAGTAACAGCAGTACCAACGGTAGCGGCTTCATGCGCCCTCCCCACCTACACTCTCATTCGAGCGATATGGCCATATCCGCTGCCTCGACTTCAGTATCATCGCCAGTCTCTGCTCGATCCGAAAAACCGTTACCTACGCCAGCGTCCATATCCAGCTTTGCGGATGATCATATGGCCATGCCGAAATCGCACAAGGCTAACACTTCGAGTGGCGTCGTCAGCGACAAGTCCCTGATCAGCAGCAGCCATGCCACCTCTGCTAGCCAGAATGAGCATATCCAGCCGCTTGAGCTTGCTCTCTATCTCTTGCTCGATCAATTCTTCGAGCGAGCCGAGAGCAAGATCAGCGAGGCATTGGGAAGGCCAATTGTACGTTTGACATGACTGGTCTGCCCTCTTTCGCGCTGAGATGCCCTGCGCACAGGATCAAGAGTTCTATCTGCCGACCTTGCTCGCTGCCGGTGTAGATGCCCAATTCGATAGCATGCTCGACGCAATCTCCCACGTCTCACGCAGGCTGCCTAAATTGGTAGTAGATGTCATCATGCGATGGCGCAAGTCGCAAAGCGAAGGTATCGACACCGTCAGCATTTCGCGCGCCATGTGAGCCAGGCGACAGTCGGTCGCCGAGCGATCATTGACCTTGCCCTTCCCGCAGTGCATCAGCACCTAACCCAACGACCGCCCGACAAGTTGCAGAGGCTCTCAACGAGCGCAAATCTGTGCGCTCAAGCTCACGAGCGTGATCCGTGCTGAGCGCATCACTCTGCAGCTGGCTTCCATCTACATCCTCTGTCGCGGTCTGCTGGCCGTTATCAAAGCGACCAATCGCGAGATCCTCGGCGAAGAGCTGGGCAGCAAGCTTGAGGAGATTCTCTTCAACTCGCTCAAAAATGCGAATCCGTACATGACTTGCGAATGAGCCAGTCTGGGCGCTCATGCGTTGGTCGCACAGATACCAAGTAGCGCGGTCGGCAAACAGGCAGGCGAATATGGACCTCTATGCTCGCCTTATCGGAGCCTTGTCGTCTTTTCGGTGCGTACACACACCGCGTGTCTCTGGCTATGCTGACGTATTCGACAGCTTTACGAGCACTGCAGACCGTTTCATTGCTGATTTGGCCATCATTGAAAAGGCGGCCGTACCCAAAGATCTCGAGCCTCGCCTGGAGCACATCATTCGCGGCATGCAATACTTGCGCATCGAAGTACGTGGTAGCACGTGGGCATGCTGTTGTGCTGAGAGAAGCATAGCTGTATCCTCTCGAACTTTTCGAGGAGGCGGCAGAGTTCATGGAGGGTCTTGCTAAGATCTTTGACGCAGCAAGTGGATCCCGCCTCAAGCTCGCATTGACAGAAACAATGATCACGCTCATCACTCCTGTGGCCAACGTGTGTTGCCAAGAGACATCATAGACATTGCTGACCTGATGTCCACAGACTGCGACAGCAGAGGCAAACACCCCGCAATGGACCAAAGCCATGCAGGCAATACACACTCGTGCGCTCCAGATGGTCGCAAAGCCGAGGTATTCATCTTATGCTGTCGCGCTCGCATGTACGGCCGTCAGCGCATCATCGCAAGAAGTCCTACTTGCATCCTGGGCATCTACACTCGAGCTATGTCTCGGCAAGTTCAAGGCAGGTAGTTCGGCTTGCTTCTACTACGAGAGCTGATCTGTGCTGCAGGAGAAAACAATGCGTTCTCTTGCGCTCTACGGCGGGCTTCAGCTACTATGGGCATATCTCAGGCGGTGTCAAGAATCTCCTTCCGCGACGGTCAAACGTATCGAGCCTTTTGTCAAGGCAGTCTTTCCTCCTGGCCGCAAGACTATCAGCCCGAGTGAAGCACCTCTCGATATTGTAGCTTATATACCCTTCGTCGTAGCATATCGAGCGTTCGACTACGGTGCTGAGCTCATCAGCTCACTCTTGACGGTCAGCAATGTCACAAGTCAATCAGGGATTAGCTGGACAGAGCGATTGTCGCCCGAGCGGATGATCAGTGGGATACGTGCCGCAATGCTACTGCTTTATAGCCTCGAGTCGAACAATCTGCCCGCTTTACCCGCATTCTCGCCTGATGATCACGAGCAAGATGCGACTCTGATCAACAAGCAAGGCCAGCTAGCGGCTTCGACGCTGGATCGGCCAGGCTTGCAGGCCGCGGTCAATGGCTGGGCCGCGAGCATTGCCGCTATCGCGCGCATTTGTCAGACGGGCGGTGATGCGACAGTCTTCGACGATGCCAACATCGTTCCCAGAGGCGCTCAGCCCTCGGCGAATCCGCCAGACCGCGAAATCATTGTGTTTCGGCGAAACGGACCTTTCATGGTCACGTATGCGCGCGATCGTCAGGTGCAGTTCGCGTTGCTCGCCTCATGTTTCAATAGCTGGCCGTGGCTCCTCGACCAGCCATCGGTTGACTTTCATCCCGTTGATATGCTCCTCCAAGGTCTCAATCACGTAGACGTCGGCGTCAATCAAGCAGCACGGCAAGCACTCGAGCGAATGGTACAAACGCCGTTCGTCAGCCAAATTCTGATTCGCTTTTCGTATGTCATCGGTGGCCCAAGCTATGTATTGCGCGACAATGCCATTTACCAGCCGCAGTCTGTCATACAAGTAGAAGGCTTGGTCAATCTGTGGCTGCATCTGATACGTCTCAGCCTCACACCATCTAGCGACGCGCCCACGGAGCCAATCTTGGGTCCTAGACGGCCGGCGGTTGTAACACAAAGCAAATCATCTATCACTTTTGACGAACATCTGGCGCCCCTTATCGAAGGCACAGCACTCGTCTTGCTGTGCTCGCAATCTCCGACACTCAGACGTGCTGCGCTCGATGCACTGCCGCTTGTTGCGGAAATCGACTCGTCATATCACTCCCGCAATACGGAGGTGCTGCAAATTTTCAGCAAGGCTGGCCATCTGATCGAAAATGTCGAAGATGGTCATATGTCAAACTCTGAAAAGGCAAGGCTCAATAAGTGGCGAAAACACGACCAAACGGAGCTGGTCACGCAGATCATACAAAGCGAAAGCGCGTCCGATATCGCTGTGTGGCATCTCCTGATAGGGCCACTATTCCAGGCAGTGTCAAAGACTTGCCCCGAGGCGACTGGTATCGCGCGACGCCTGTTGGCGAGCCGTGCTGCTCGCTTGCAACCTGCTGCACTCACCGCGGCCGGATTGGCGGCGCCTCGAGGCCCGGCTGCTGCACCAGGCGTCAAGTCTGCAATATACGGTTTCGGGGCCGATGTCGCATATCTCGTCGACACTTGGCGAGCACATCTAGCCGCACTCTGTGCTATCACGACAGATGAAGTTATGCTACCAATCGGAAGCATACCCAGCGAAGTCCTTGACATACTACCCAGCAATAATGGCGAACGTTTCTCGTCGGGCAGTGAGATCATACGGCAAGTGATGCCTTTCCTGGCATCTGATAATGCCTTCCTGCGCGATGCCGTTGCGCGAGGTCTCAGCAGCGTCCATATTAGCCTTTACAAGCCTCTACTTGATGGCCTGTCATCAATTCTGCGGCATCTCAGCGACGAAAGGCGTCTTCGATTGGAACAAGTCCATTCTACAAAACGCAGCCAGCGCAACACGCGGCTACATGCGACCGTAGCTCGCGTCATTGAAGTGACGCTCGGGCTGCTAACACAAGTGTCTCAGCGCGATAGCGAGGCAATTCTCAGCTCACTCAGTCTCTACTTTTTCGAAACTCTTGCATGGCTTCGCGATCCCGAAGCGCAAGACGATGTCGCACTCCACAGCATGCGCAACTCTTTCTGTCTGTCCGTACAACGCTATTGTCAGACCATGGGCGAGCGTCTCTGCATCATACAACGTCCGTTGCCGCCTTCATTCTGTCAAGAAGCGTTCGCTGCCATGCGCTCGTGGTCTTTTCGCAGTGTCAGCATCGATGGCTTCGAGAACAATCGCTTCCGCTCCGACAGAGATACGGCTGCGCGCAGTAGAGCTGGCTCATCTGCAGCCGGCTCGACCAGTCACATCACTGAAGTCTCGGTCGTACCAGTTAACGCAATGGCCATGCTTTGCGTACGCGTTTTCCATCGTCTTTGGGAAGTATGACTAACAGCAGACGTCTGTCAAAGGCATACCCCGGCCTGACTGTAGCAGACGTAGCCCGTCAGGGAAGTGAAGGTATCGATTGCGCTGAGACGCTAAGATGGCTCCAACGAATATTTGACAACAACGATGAAAGAGCGCATCGGCTCGCGAGGTATGCGCATTTCGATTCTCTTTGCGATTGCTGACGCTCTGCCTTTCAGAGAATCGCTTATTGCGTTGCTGAAAACGAATTCAGATCACAAGGCTTTTCTTGAGGGTATTGTGTATGCTTCGTTTGCGGAGGCAGAGACCGTGCCTCTGGCGACGTCCTTCTTTGCCGTCGTCAGCCAGCTTGGCAGCGATTGCTTCAAATCGACGACAATCACCTGTCTTGCGATCTGGAAGCTGGTCAGCACGGATTTGGGTATGCGTCAGAGTGCGCTCCGCACGCTTGCTCCTACTCTCAGCCAGGGAGAGCCAGCGCTGTTGCAGGCTTGTAATGCCGCTCTTCACACGTCAACCGGCTCTTGCGGCTTTGCAGCGCAGATCAAGGTCGTTCTGTACCTTGCAGGCGCGCTCGCATCCGAAGCACGAGCAGTATTCCTGGAGTTCGCCGTGCGCATTCTACAGATTGACAGCAAGCAGGGGCGCTCTCTACTGCGATTGCTGCCAAATTGGCTAGCTAACGTAGAGATACCAATCCCTACGGATTCAAGCGCGACCGATCCGGTGCTCGCGAATTTATTCCTACTTACAGCAAAGTTTTCCGAACAGCATAGCGAGGATCTGCGGGAAATGTGGCAATCTGTCGCGAAAGGCGTGCAAGCGCGTAATCTCGAAGCAATCTGCGCATTTCTTGTGGAAGAGATTCGGCGAAGGGGCTCGAAAGAATTTGTTAGGTTCGCACAGAAGGTCGCCAGCTATCTGACGTCAAATTCGGCTTGCGCAGCAATGCTCAGTCGCTTCGAGCATTTGATCCAGCCTTCGGCCTTGCTGCTATCCAGCGATGCAGAAGCTAACGGTACAGTCCCGATACAGCCAACTCGGCGCACCAATTTGGACGCGCTATTCCCCGTCGGCGCGCGTCGACTTGTGCTATCGCCGGCGCAAGCGGCGATCTTTTTGGTTTCCGATGTCTTGCTTGGCAACACTGCTGAGCAGCATCCATGCCTGCCAAAGCTTGTGCACGGGCTTATCATGCTCGTGGATCATTCGACGCCCTTCGTGCGTATGCAGGCACGCGACTCGATTGCTCGACTTGCGACGAGCTTGGCCATGTCCCAGCTTCTCTATGAAGTTGACGGCGCTGGATCGACCAAGTCGCAGCAGACTGCGGCGTCTGACGGAATCGACTGGTTATGGAAGACGTTTTGGGATCATGATGATCGTTCACTCGGCTCGGATGTAGTACGGTGCCCGAGACACATGCAAACGCTTGTGCGAGATCTCATCAGACTCTTCTCAGCCGCCCGGCCCAACTTTGAACAGAACCTAGGCGAAGTCGCACTCGAATGGGCAGTCACTTGTCCGATCAGACACGTCGCATGCCGTTCCTTCCAGGTGTTTCGCTGTGTGCTGCCTGTAGTGCAGCCGTCTATGATCACTGGCATCGTCGCACGCCTATCGAATACAGTATCTGACCAGACGCCAGATGCTAGATTATTCGCCGCAGAGATCATCGATACTCTCACGGCTGCAGCTCGTGCTCGATCTCCAGCAACACTTCAATTGCTGCCTCACATCTTCTGGACAAGTGCCATCTGTCTTGGTACCGCCAGCGAGCAGGAGTTCTTGGGCGTTCTAAATCTCATGCAGGCGATTGTCGCCGTCATTGACGATGAAGGCCTAGCGAGCACTTTTGCGGGCTGCCAAGCGCAGTTTGGCGGCTTGATTGCCTTTGATAGCTTCATCGGCGATATCCTTCTCAAAGGACTGCGCTCCAGGGAGACCCATGATGCATCATGGTGCCTTGTCGAGACGCTCTCGTCCAGTACAATCAGCTCACTGGTCCTTGGGACAACGAGATCGATCGCGCTACTCTATGGCGCGTCTTTGGCAGCGAGCCTTCGCTCTGTAGAGGACAAAGTCGTCAGCCCGCAGATAGAGACGATTGCCGGCAAAATCGCGCTTCTAGCCGGCCAGCAAGATCGTCCAGGCATTGTGCGCGTCATGACATCTGTAGCCAAGGGCCGCTTCCGAGCGAAAGACGATTTTGTCCGTCAGGCAATAGCCAATGTCAAAGAATATTTCAGCCCAGAGCTACGCCTCGACGTCTTCGTGCTGATGCTAGGCACGCTTTATAATCCGCAACGGTGGCTGCAGGAGAAGACCCTCGTCCTGCTCAAGCCGCTCGTGCGCCTGATCGAGCCGAGCGAGACAGATATCCAATGTCTTGGACCTGATCTCCTCTCGCCACTGCTTCATCTACTATCCGGTGACTTGACCTTGCAAGTCCTGCAGGTTCTCGAAGAGCCCGTCGCATTCGTCAGCCAAGCATTAGAGCGATCGATGCAGCCTTTGCGGCAAGCAAATGCTCAGACAAGACGAGGACCGGACGGTGAAGAGCTACCCAATCCGCCACCTGTCTTTGGCGATCCATTGCAGACGGGCTGGTGCTTGCCGGATCCAGAAACGGCTCAGGAAAGCACCCGATCGCAGCTGCGCGATATTATCGAGATGCTGCCTTCGCAAGACGGCCCTGCAGCTCCTGCCTCGCCTTTAAAGTTTGCGAACGATGAGTTCTCTGGACAGCCCGAGGGACAGCACATGGACGCTCGCACGCAATCTGACGTGGGCGACGCGTCGACTCTGGGCGATATGGTGTCTCAGCTACACCAACTTGGCAACTTCTTTGATGAGGACACAGCGGGCTCGCCAGCTGCGTACCGTCTCAGCACGATGCTCGGGTCTGCCTCTCGTGTTGCTAGCGTTCTTAGCCGATCACAACGATCTGCCAGGCCAGAGTATGGATCTGCTTTCGCCGAAGGCGGCTATACGAATGGCACACGACAGAGCTTTGACTCGACTCATGAGCCATTTCATGACGGTCCGCACAGCATCGACAGTGACGCCGAAGCGCACGAAAGCTCAGATTTGCTGCTGGAAATGGACTCTGCGATGGGTAGACGGCAGCGAAGGCCTCATTCGTTCTTTAGAGGCAGACGGACATGAAGGTTGTACGCGATTGACATCGTTTTGTCACAACAAGTTCGGACGGACTGTCTGTTCATTCTCTTTGTATGCTAGTCGATTTGCGAAGTGTCTGCAAGGGGTTTGCTACAGTCGTGAGGAGCACCGAGTCTGTCATTGCTGCGGCAGGACCCAGACGTGCCAGTCGCCCAGTTTACGCACGCGATTGCGTTCCTGATCGACTTCCAGAAGCGGACTGAGTAGCATGGTGTCTTTTATGAGGTCGAGATCGGTCGTGAGCTGTTTGACGCGATTGAATGAGGCCACAAGAGCGATGTCAACCCAGCCTTCTTGATTCATCTGTTCAGCCAGTGAGCTTTCGAGCTCGAGGAAAAGGGTCCGAGAACTTACCTGCTTCCGGAGAAAGGTATCCTTCACAAGATTTTGCACATCAAAGTAGTACTCGATCTGACCGAGCACCCAATGTCGCGTTGGATCGAGCGGCGGATTGTAGAATTGCAAGGGCGAAGGCCTATCGTATGGCTGCATGCCGTAGACGGGCGCGCCAGACTGTTGAGGCAGCTGCTGGGGTGGAAAGAATTGCATGGGCTGTTGCTGATATTGATATTGTTGCTGCTGAGCATAGAAGCCATTGTGGACGTCATAACCGTACGGATTTTGCTGTTGCATCATGCTCATCATGCCCGGTGAGACGGGCGATGACATGGCAGGATAAGCTCTATTGTTCATATTGCCGTTGTAGCCTAAACCTGCACGACCTCTGTGTTGCAAAGGTGCACGTGGTCTCTGCCTGTTATTGAGCGCGCCCTCGAATTGCGGATCCGCGCGAGGCGGCGGCGAACTGAGCTCGGTCGCTGGTTTGGCAGGTAGCTTACTGATCAGCGACTCGTTCAGAACCTCGGGAGGAATCGTTGTGCTGATTGCGATAGGGTTATTCTCCGTATTGCGGGATCGGGTGCTGCTGGACGAGCTAGTCTTGAGCATCTCGCTCGAGAGCGAAGGTGACGATGCGCCGCCTGTCGCACCATTGGCAGCACTCGCGCCATTTATTCTGCTTGGGTCGCCGTTTCGTCTCGCTTGCACGGCTTCACTGCTTCCTGTCCGGGATGGCTTGCTAGGGGGCCTCGGCTTACGATCGTAACCTGCGTTCGTGTGTCGAGTGGGCAGCGGAGCATTGATGGTCACGTCAGCTGGTATCGCGACCCATCTCTCTGTGCATAAACACAACCCCATTTCAGCAAGCATAGCTGCGACAAAAGCCAGAGTCACGCACGCTTCTTGCGTTCACCTTCTGGCGAGACCGGCGGAGCGAACTGCTGTTGTTGCTGTCTAGGCTTACGAGATCGGTCGATACTACTCGCACGAGCTGCATCGGGCCATGTTTGCTCGTCTTGTAGATTCAAGGAAGCCGCAGCGGAGCTCAAGCTGGTCTCTATTGACGATCTAGATAGCGACTGTGCTCTCCTCGAGGGCTTTGGCTGATCTGAAGCGGTGCCACTGCCGCTTGCGATGGGGGCAGGCAAAGGCGTAGATGGAGCAATGGATGATTGAGGAGCAGCCAGTGCGGAAGCTCGTTGCTCTGACCGTAGTGCCCATACATTGACCGGCTTTGCAGGAGAGGGCTTTGCAGGCTGTTCTGCCGAGCCTGGTTCATCAACGACCTGCGTACTGCTCGCCTCTGGATTCTCTTTCGGATCCGAGTCGTCACCGGTAATGGATGCGCTGGACTGGGTGGTAGCAGTCGGCGTTATGCTAGTGTCGCTCGATCTGTGAGTCACGGTTGAGCTGCCCGCGACAGATGCCACCGTGCTCGGGGCTACTGACGATGACGGTGTGGGACTTGTGTTGGAGGATGTCAAGGGCGATTCGGCATCTGCTGTGCCGTTTGTGAGAGCTGCCGGCGCTGCGGGCATCCTCGCGGGCACTGGCGCTATTGCAGCGGTTGCCTGGCTCGGTGTTCCGATAGAAGTGGCAGGACGTGACTGCTTTGCACGATCTGCCCAGCTCATCGGCTTGGCAGCCGGCGGTTGTGACGCCATTGCTACTGGATCACTGCCCAGTAGCTCCCTCGTCGACGACGACGGTGTGGCGGAAGGGAGGCTCTCTGGGCTTGAGCAAGCGTTGACCTGTCGAGTACCAGCCCGACGATACGTCTGGAATGCACTCCGGCTGCTCTTCTGGATGGTCAGATCCGTCGGGGAGAGCGCCAAAGGATCTGATGAGGCTACAAGTCGGATGGCTCAGCTGAGCGTGCCGAGAGCGGTGACGAGTGCTCGAGGGGCTGCTGAGACGTGTAGCCGATCAGTAGCTATCGCAAGCACGTCGAGGACGAAGATCTGCGGCACAGAGACAGCTCAGGCAAGCGTTGCGATGGCCGTCTGCGAGGGAAAGGTGTGACGCTCCGTCTGCTATTGCGCGGCCCGTACGACGGGCTGATCTCTGCGATCAGGCTTGCCTGTGGATGCAGATGCCCCTCTTGGTGGTCTCTGTGCTGTCCGTGCGAGGCCTGTGAGCCGAGAGATCACGCCGCTGTCCGACCACGCAACCTCGTTGCGAGCAGTGACGGATTATTTGATTAAATCATGAATTGACTTGATACTCAGTCCAAGTCTGCGAACGGCGGCCTATCGACTGCCATGACGAGCACAATCCGAGAGGTCTGGCGGGACAATCTCGAGGAGGAGATGCGCAACATTCGAACGCTCGTCGATCGGTACCCATACGTAGCAATGGCAAGCTCGTTTCGCAGAGCGCAACTCAACTTCCGCTCATGTCTCGTCTTCGCCTGCAGGACACCGAGTTCCCCGGCGTCGTAGCTCGACCCATCGGCAACTTCAAGACGTCATCAGACTACCACTACCAGACGCTCCGGTTCGCAGAACGACATGCGCTCGATTGGCCAAGCTGATGACGCGCCTGACAGGTGTAATGTCGACCTGCTGAGGATCATCCAGCTTGGCGTAGCACTCGCAGACGAGCAAGGGAACATGCCACAAGGCGTATCCTGCTGGCAGTTCAATTTTCAATTCTCTCTACAGTCAGTCTCCAACATGGCGCCTATTTCACTCGCACCAAGGTCTGATTGAGATGGCAGTAATGATATGTACGCAGCAGAATCGATAGACCTCCTCACAAAGTCAGGCATCAACTTCAAGCGCCATGATGAACAAGGCATAGACGTCCAAGACTTTGGGGAGCTGCTCATCTCCTCTGGCTTGGTCTTGCTCGACGATACAAAGTGGATCTCCTTTCACTCTGGCTACGACTTTGGCTACTTGCTCAAAGTCGTTTCGTGCGCACCGCTGCCAACGACCGAGGTCGAGTTTTTCGAGCTGCTGAAGCTCTGGTTCCCCTGCATCTACGACATTAGTCAGTGCAACGCCGCAAGCGTGAGCAGGCGCGCTAAAGCTGTCTGTGGACAGAGTACTTGATGAAAGCATGCAAGACGCTCAAGGGAGGACTGCAAGAAGTAGCCAATGACCTGCAAGTCACTCGCATAGGTCCACAACACCAAGCAGGCAGCGACAGTCTCCTCACAGCGTCCACATTCTTCAAGATGCGGTCCAAATTCTTCGAGGATGACATTGACCCGAAATACCTGTACGTCATCTGCTCGCTCTTTCCGAGCATCTGTCTGACGACACGAGGAACCAGGGGCGCGCTATACGGTCTTGGCTCAAGTCTATATTCGCAGCCGACAGCAGTGAGCTACGCGGCAGAGCCTGCGCCAACGGCTGCCATTGCGATACGAGACCCGGTCTCTGCACCACCCGTTCACGCAAGAGCGTAGCATGCCCCACTTCCGTGTCTGTTGTATCATCGTGACATTTTGCAGTACCAAAGCACGGTAGAGATCGCTCGCAAGCACTGACCGCCGGATGCGTCAGGTCATAGATGCCCAAAGACGCGCATTGTCGACTGTCAATGCGCTCGCGAACCTGTCAGTTTGGACACAAGTGTGAAAATGACGTTCATTGGGTGTTGCATTACAACCACTCTCATTGCATTTGACTACAAGGTGATTTTACAGATTGCGTCAATCTTCTCGAGATACGCCAGCAGTGAGGCATGATGCGCCATACTACATTCGTCGTCATGAGACGATGAAGCAAGCAGACGGCGTGCAATAAGCATGGCTGGCAAAGGTAGAGAGATGCACTGATCTTAAGACAACCTGATCATATTGGACGTAGTCCTACAGGCAACCGATTAGTCAATCTATGTTCGGTACAACCGCGGTGGCTTAAGGCACCCAAATGGGTCACGTGATAGCAGGCTGGGCTTGCCTCCAACACTCCCACCCAAAGGTCAGCCTTATATCTGTATGCCTATCTCGCGGGCTAGGAGGGTGTGCCTATCACGAGGCATTGGTTTCGTCATTCCATCAGCGATCATGTCTGCCGTGTTGACATGTGAGAGGGTGACGAGCTTATTGGCCACGTGCTCGACGACATCTCTGTAGCGGAGATTGAAGTGCTTGGTTCTTGCTGAATACGAGCCCGAGGCGATCTTCAGAGCGCTTTGATTGTCGCAACGGAGATGGACCGGTCCCTGGTCAAGCCCCAATTGCCTAAGTAGTCGTCCTAGCCAGATCGCTTGCTTTAATGTCTCGGACGCTGATACGATCTCAGCTTCTGCTGTGGACTTTGCAATCAAGGTCTGTCTCTTGGAGGCCCAAGAGATTGCTCCGTGTCCGAGCATGAAGACATAGCCAAAGGAAGATCTGGCCGTATCAGGATTGTCGGCGAACGCTGCGTCGCAGTAGCCCTCTAGTCCAGTGATATGCCCCCCCCAGGACGAGGGCTGCATGAGTCGTCCCTGCCACATACCGAAGCGCGTGATTGAGGGCTTTGTAGTGGAACTCCGTCGGACACGAGCTATATTTGCTCAGGCAGGATACTGCAAATGCAAGGTCTGGGCGTGTAGCCATGGCCAGGTAGGACAGGGCGCCCACGCCACTCTGATAGTCTTTGACGTTCAGACAAGGCTTTCCATCAGGATCGTGCATGGCCTGGTGGGTTGCCTTGTCCATTGGGACAGAAAGAGTCTTGGCTTGGGCCAAGCCGGCCTTTGAGACGATGTCCTGAGCATACACCGATTGCCTCAGCGAGATGGTGCGTGCTGCCCTGTTGCGGCTGAGCTCTATGCCTAGAAACTTTTTCGGTTCACCGATTCTCTTGAACTGGAATGTCTGAGCGAGAAAATCGACGAGCTCCCACGCAAGTGACTGGGTTGGCGATGCTATGAGGAGGTCATCGACATAGACGATCAGCACCAGCAGATCGTCACCGATCGGCTTCGTGTAGATGTTTGGGTCCGCTTCTGTCTGATCAAGTCCAAAGGCAATGAGTCGTTCGGAGAGCGTATTGACCCAAGCCAGACCGGCTTGTTTGAGCCCATAGATCGCTTTCTTTAGCTTGCACACCAGGGTTTCTTGACCAGGTACGGTGTAGTCGGCTTGTTGCTTTATGTATATGTCCTCCTCGAGGGGCGAATTCAGGAATGCAGAGGTGATGTCGGCCTGGATGAGTTCATAGTCTCGAGAGGCAGCAAGGGCCAGGACGGTCCTGACGGCGGGCAGCGATGCCACGCTCGCCGATGTCTCGAAGTAGTCGACTCCTGGGATTTGTCTGTATCCTTTGGCGACAAGCCTTGCCTTATAGCGATAGACCTCGCCCTTCTCATCGACTTTCGTTGCAAAGACGAACAACGTGTCAATTGCCTTGCGCCCAGGTGGAAGCTCGACAAGCTCCCACACTTTGTTGGCTGCCATTGACTCGTATTCGGCGTCCATAGCATCTTTCCAGTAATCGGCCTGGGGCGACGCAAGAGCTTCCTTGACGTTGCGCGGAATCGACACAATAGAGGGATTATGCGCCAAGTGCGAAACGAAGCCTCGAGCTTTTGCAGATGGTCGCTTAGTGCGCTTGCCGCGCCCCAGTTCTCCCTCAGCCGCAGTCTGCTCAATCTCACCAATCGAAGCACTGACCGAAGGGTCAGCGCCAAGAATTGGATGAGGAGGAGTAGACTTAGCTCTGTCGTCCCGACTGCCCGAGGGATCTTTGGGAGGAGGCACCACTAGCTCCGCCGTAGGAGTGGTCACCCTCGGGCATGCTTGTCGGGAACTCATGCCGCGTTCGTGCATCTCCTCTTCTGCTGACTCTTCAGCAGAGACAAAGCCTTCTTGATCGGCGGCAGTGTCTCCATCGCTGATATCTGAGTCAGTCTCGTGAGGATCTGTCTCGATGATCTCTTGTATGCGTGGCTCAGATGTTTCGCCACGACGCTCCGGAACCATGACGGGGTCCGAATGGAAGGTCTCAACTCGTGCAGATTCAATGAACGTCGCTTCGCGAGCGGCGATGAATTCGGCCGCTCTGGGGTCCCAGCAGAATCGCCAGGCCTTCTTGCCGTCTGGATATCCCACGAAGATGCACAGTTGACGATGGGGGCCAAATTTCCCATCGCGGAGCACTTTCGGGATGTGGGCATAAGCTGGCGATCCGAAAACGCGCAGGTGAGACAGGTCTGGCTGTATGCCAGTAAGACGCTCGTGTGGAGTCATTCGGATTGGCTTTCTCCAGGTAACGTTCATGAGGTACGTTGCAGTTCTCACTGCTTCGCCCCACAATAGCTTGGGCACGCTACGTTCTGTCAGTAGATTCTCGGCACCGTGTATCAGGGCTTTCGCGTCCTCTGATACCGTGCGGATACCTCGCTCGGCCATCCCATCCTGCTGAGGTGTGTGGATGACCGAGGTTTGGTGTTCTATGCCCGTCTCGGCATAAAATTGCTCGGCCTGACGGGATAGGAAAACAGAGTCATTGTCCGACCGGGAGACCTTGATCTTCCGACCGAAACGAGTCTCCACCTTGTGGTGGAGCGCCTGAAGCGCTGCGAGGGCCTCTGCCTTAGTCCGTAGCAGTCGGACAAAGTGGAATCTGGAGTAATGGTCGACGAAGAGGACAAAGTATGTGTAGCCTTCTGGGGTTGCGTCTCCAATCGGCCCTGCTATGTCACCGGAGACGAGTGCAAATGGCTCTGTGACGACAGTCTGGCTCTCCGGAAAGGGATCCCTATGACCTTTGCCTAGTTGGCAACCTTTGCATACGATGGGTTTGGAAGAGCCAGAGGCCAGTTTGAAGCCAGTACTGCAATTCTGCAGTGCCGAGAGCGCTTCGTCGTTCTTGTGGCCTGTCCGCTCGTGCGCAAGTTGACGCGTGATCGTGGCGGTGAAGTCGAACGCGTCGTCTTTGGCCTGTCGCACATAGTAGAGGCCGTTCCGTCGTTTGAATGAGCAGAGATCTTTGCCTTTGTGTGTCAAAGTGATAGTATCGGGACCCCGCGGGCAGGGTACAATGCCATCCTCAACAAGACTCGACCATGAGATGAGGTTGGTCTTCATTGTCGGGACATGATATGCCGTGGGCAGGACGAGCTCGAAACAACTTCCTTTACGTTCGATCCACACGACGACGCGTCCTTGGCCGGCGATGGCCAATGGCTGGGATGTGATGCCCTTCACTGATGCATGCGGAGTGGTCTGATAGGTCTCAAAGAGCCTCCNATCGGACACATAGTGATGATTAGCACNTGTGTCCAGTAGAAATGTGGCTTCCAGCTGGCTGTCTGCTGTTGCCAGCGCATAAACGTCACTGGTCTCGTTGTTTACACTTTCGCGAGCTAACTTGGCATGATTCGAGCCTCNCGACCCNNNNGGGTCGNGAGGTTTGTACCAGCAGCGGTCCGCNGGGTGACACACTTTGCCACAATGCTTACAGGGCTTACGACCCTTGACCTTTTGGTGTTCACGTCTTGACATGTTGCTTGACTGGGCCGGGAAAGCCGATGCANCTCCTTCCGAGTCCGCAGTGGAGCCACGCTTGAGGATACNGACGACGTCTCGGAGCGCTGAACGAGATTTGCCTGGGACATACTCGTCCAGATGGTATTTTGCCATGCCATAACCCGAGAATCTGTGCGGGTCGATACCATCGAGCAGAGCGAGGGCCATAGCTTCTGAGTCCGCCGACACTTTGCTGTCAGATTCGCGTAGCTCGGCGCCGAGAACTTCGATGCGGCGGGCAAAGTCGTCCAGCGATTCGCCTTGTCGCATGAAAATTTTGTTGAACTCCTCTTCCTTCATCTTGAGCTCCCTTCGACTGAGCTTGCTGTAATTGTCAGCCAAGATCTTCGAGGCTTCGTAGCCTGTCTCGACTCCTCCTATATCCATGCACACGCCACGTGTGCAGCGTGCAGAGATGCGTAGGTAGGCTTCGAGGTCTTTTTTATCGTCTGAGATGCGTGCTACGGAGGGAGTTGCATCGGCTTTCCCGGCCCAGTCAAGCAACATGTCAAGACGTGAACACCAAAAGGTCAAGGGTCGTAAGCCCTGTAAGCATTGTGGCAAAGTGT